>NW_016160690.1:0-34553 GCF_001687245.7 Rhagoletis zephyria | reverse complement strand
GTTCACATAACGGTTGTTTGTAACAGGCAAAACGAATCGAGATAGATATAGACAAATGTATACATAAATGATCAGAATGAAAAGAGAAAAGTTATAATACCCTTGTGCACAAGTGCGCTCGGGTATAAAAAAATGCTGGAAACTCCCAAAATGCCAAAAAATCATCAAATATTTCAAAAGATTCCATAAAATGCCTTAAAAAACCGAAATATACCGAAAAAAGTTCCAAACAGTCACGAAGAATCCCAAAATGTGCATAACAAACTAAAAAAAAAAAATAAAAACTGAAAAAATCTCTTACGGCCCTGAAAGCCCCAAAATGCCAAAACAAATCTTCAAATATTCGTAAATAGTCCCGAAAAGTCGTAAAAATATTCCAAAAGATCCCGAGAAATCCCTTAAAAATCAAAATACACCGAAATATCCGGAATTTGAAAAGTAAAAGTCCGAAAATATTCGGAACAAAAAACGAAAAGTCCTATAAAAAAATTCAGAATGAGAAAAGAAGAGTCCCGGAAAATTTTCAGTTCCATATTCCAAATGGTTACAAAAATCCAAAAAAGTGCGGAAAAATATTAAAATGTTCAGAAAAAGTAGAAACTCCGAAAAAATGCCCATAGTACCGCAAAATTCCCACCTAATGCCAAAAAATCTTCAATCGCCCATAATAGGAAAAGAATAATCGCAAATCCAAAAACTGCGGAAAAATATCGCAAATTCCCGAAAAATCAAAAAATGCTGAAATCATCAAAAAAATAAAGAGTACTTAAAAAGCCCGAAAGGTCTCGAAAAAAGTCCAAAATTTTAACGCAGGTTCCCTAAGAAAAGTTGCGAAAACTCAAAAAACAAAAAACAATAAAAAATCAGAAACCATTTTATTATTTTTTGACAAATGAGCAAAAGTTGACGATTATTTTTGAAGGATAATTGAAAATTTGTGTCTTTGTTTTTGCCTTAAAAAATTTCGACAAAAAATTTTGGGTATTTCTTGCTAATAAAATATACAAAATTTTTTCATTAATGAGAAAATCACATTTTCCAATGAATTTCGAAAAGCAGCATGTCTAACTTTTCGCTTCTTCTTTCTGAATTAAATGAGTAACTTTTATTTACAGTCTCTGCAAGCATGTGAACTATATTTATGTATGTAGATTGAGTAATTAAACGTGGGCACTAAATTGGTGAAAAATGCTTACAGGCACGCACAAAAGTATGCAAACACTTATTCATTCACTATGGAGTCTCAAAAAATCGAATATGTGGAGCAATCAAGAGTTCACGTTAATTTACTGCAATGAATATGTGTACAAAGCGCCTAAAACTATGCAGCGAAAAAAGCAATTATGCATGCACATATAAACCCCACGGATTATAATAAATTATAAAAGAAAAAGCTTTCATTAAATTGGCTTCACTTAAAATGTATAATCGCCAACACGCTTTCAGGCCGCGCATACAAGCCATGTAGCGCCTAAAGTTATGCAGCTATAATTTAACGCATGCACCCGAATTTGCGCTAAACTTTTCGAATTTCACACCAATTAACGAATAATGGGAGGTGACGCGCCATCACACAGCCGTTATAAAAGGCGCGAAAAGTGAACTTTTTTGTGTTTGGTTGTTGTTGTTGCTTAAAAAATATGAAAGTAAACAATATAAAAATAAAAGGCGACGACCTCGCTTTGATACATCGTTCGTTGTTGACAAATTTGTGCGTGTTTCATACACGCCCATTGTGTATATGTAGCAATTTTGCGGCAATATTTTATAAATAANCTTTTAGGCGCTTGCTGTGGCAGCAAAATGAAAAAGTTAAGAAAAGTAAATTTAGAATAGAACAATTTTCGTTAAAAGTACGCAGAGGAAAAATATATATACATACATACATACATGTGTAGTGTAACTACATATATGCGAGTTGGTATTGGTTGCTTGAAAGTAGTTCAAATTTGAAAGCGAAAGACGCGCGAGCCAACAAAGCATAAAGGTCTTCTTAAAACTTCTTTGAACGAAAACAACCGACTTGTGGCAAAGGAAAATGTGAAAAAATTTAATTCAAAGTCATACATTTTTCGTGCTCTGCTTTGGCTGGTGGCAGAAGGACGCTGCAGAAAATGCCATTGCCAGCGTCACCTAACACACACACACACACACACACACACACACTCACACACACACACATAGCATGTGCATAGCAGTAGTGCACTTTTCTCGAATGAAGTGCAAATTGTGTCTGCTCGCTTATCGAATATATATGCATACATATATTTGCCTTGCCGCAGCGTGTTGCATGCATACAGCCCATAGAGTTGCATTGTTACATTGCCGCCTTATTTGTCACCAATTTAATGCTATGTTGGCATGTCGTCGCTGCCCTCTTGTGGGGTTCATAAAAGTGGCCTTAAAAGATGCCTTAAGCTCCTCGTTTGTTGGACTGAGCAGTACTTGCACTTGGCTGCAACAACTACCAGCCAATACCAACATCAAAAGCAATGGAATTTTTCCACTACATACTTGTAGCGTTTGTGCTTTTTGGCTATAAATTCGTTGGTACTATATTTTTTCGTTGCTGTTTCCGTTTTAAGGCTAAATACGAAATTTATTTTTTGCTCACTTTTTGTTGTTGATTTTTGTGCTGCATTTTGAATTAAGCCTTTTTTAGTGCCAAAACCTAACTTTTCATGCCCCTTTTGTTGGTTTATTTATTCAGCACGCCTTGTATAGGCACTTCACAAAGTACTTTTTCAATTTTTTCCCCATCATAGTGCTTTTTCACATTTATTTTATTGTTGCGTTCTTTGTTCGCTGGCGTTTTAATTGTTTTAGACTTTTTCCGCAAATTCGGTTATAAACTAATTTCTTTCAAATTTTTTTACTATTTCCGCTGCTCTTTCTCGTAACTCACTTTTGTGCGCCTTGAAGTATGCTACTTGCTTCATAATAAAAGTTATACAAAAACTTTATTATTTAGAAATGAAAATCGCATAAAGTGGCGGCAAGGTGTTAGCGGCGGTTGGAATGGTGGTTAAAAAAGCAATTGCAGGATTTTTAAATTGTGCTTTTAGGGAAATTAGGCCTGCTCAACCTCCATTGTATTCGCGGGCATGCACGCTGGCTTACGTTGTCCACCCATTGATGCCGACTGGAATCATCTTTACTCCGGAACATCATCATTCATACGCACGATATGTCCAAGACATGCGCTTAACTAGGTCATGTCAAAAGTCATACAGTTCGTCGTGCCTTTTTTTATCGCACAGTGTACGATTTGGGTCTGTCGATGAACAAAATCGTAAGTATTGAAAAATATAGGTTTCAAAGCTGACATAATGGCCTACAAGTGAAAAAGAGTGCCATTATATGCGTATTATCATTATAAAAACCCCAAAAAAAATTTGCTTGAAAAATCAACTTTCGAAAAAATTTAATACTTTTTTGGCTTTATGCACTTTTCTTGTAGATTTTCGAACGAGCAATTCAAATTTATTGTCAAAAGTTGACTAATAAAACTTTCTGATGCTTATTTTTTAAATTTAAAAGCTGCATCTACATTTCAAATTGTTTAATCAGAGTTTTTAGAATTTTTTTGAGTATTCTAGTAAAATAAATTTTAAATATTAAGTTGGTAAAAAATTGTTTCTATTTTCGACATATTTTTCTAACGCATTTCCTTCCATGTAAATTGTAGTATTAGGAAATTTTTTGTGTACGTCACTGTCAGAAAAAAACATTATCATAAATATAAAGAAAACAAGTAAGAGCAGCGCTGTCTTCGGCTATGCCGAAGGCTTCATACCTTTCATGCAAATTTTACTTTGACAGATTACTGCTTTTGAATACATCTGCATACATCGATAGAGGAGTTACATACTTATATAAAAAATCGCATCTAAACAATCAGAGGTATGGAAGATATACTTTTTTATGACACCAATCTAAGTGATTTTCACCGCTATGTGATCGGTATGTAAACCGGTAACACAATTTATTGGGTTTAGTTTCGTACATAAAGGAGATATATGGCAAAAACTGGTATCTGAACAATCAGTGTTATAGGAGATAAAGCTTATACAGCATAGATTTTGATGATTTTCACAGTAGACTTTGTATTATTATTTATAAAATATCTTACGAAATTTATCGGTTTTAGCTGCTCAAATAAAGGAGTTTTACAGTAAAATCCCATATCTGAACAATCAGATGTATGGAAGATATATGTTGTAGTCACCCGATCCTTGTTATTTTCACTGTAAGTATTCTGTTAATAATGAGTGAAAATGGTGCGAAATTTCATGTTCCTAGCTGCATAAATGGAGGAGTTATGATAAAAGACCTCATATCTGAACAATCAGTTGTATGGGGGCTGCAGGTTATAGTGACCCGATCTTTGTTATTTTCGCTGTAAGTCTTTATGGTCCTAGCTACATAAATGGATGAATTATAACGAAAAATCTCATATCTGAACAATCAGTTGTATGGGAGCTATAGGTTATAGTTATCCGATCTTTTTAATTTTCACTGTAAGTTTTCTGTTGATGATTATTGAAAACAGTGCGGAATTTCCTGTTCCCAGCTATATAAATGGAGGAGTTATAACGAAAAATTTTATATCTGAACAATCAGTTGTATGGGAGCTATAGGTTGTAGTGAACCGATCTTTGTAATTTTCACCGTAAGCATTCTGTTGATAATGGGTGCAAGTGCTGCAAAATTTCATGTTCGTAGCTGCATAAATGGAGAAGTTATAACGAAAAATCTCATATCTGAACAATCAGTTCTATGCGAGCTATATGTTATAGTGGTCCGATTCTTCCGGTTCCGACAAATGATTAATACATTATAAAAATACACCCACCTACCAAATTTGATCCGGATATCTCGAAAACTGAGAGACTAGATTGCATACAAACAGACGGACAGACGGACAGACGGACATGGATAAATCAACTCAGCACGACGTTCTGATCATATAAGTATACATTTTAGTGGGTCTATCTCTTTTTGTTCTGGTACTTACAAACATCGGACCAAAGTTATAATACCATTTCATGCTCATGAAAGGTATAAATATGAGGATGGGGATACAGATAAAAGTAAAGGTGAAGATAGAGAAAGAACGATTAAAGTATAGGTAATTATTGAGAAAAGTATATAGGCAGAGACTTAACCTGGGGACTATTTCGGGATTCTAGAGATTTTCGGAATTCTCGGGACTTATAGATATAATAATCGATTTATCGATTTGGTTATCGAAATTTTTATCGATATTATTGATATTATTTTGCTATCGATATTTTCGGAACTCGTCGTAATAAACGATATTTTTTATCGATATTTTAGTCGGTTTGTTATCGATTTTTTATAGATATTGTAATCGATTTTGTTGTCAGTATTTTTGTCGATTTTGTTATCGACATTTGTATCGATTTCGTTATCGATATTTGTATCGATTTCGTTATCGATATTTTTATCGATTTTGTTATCGATTTTGCTATCGAGAATATTATCAATTATTTATGAAATTTATTATAGGAACTTGTTATACCTTCCCACTTTTTATCATTTCGTTACACTTTAATAAATCTTCAGAAAAAAGCTATTAATTAGAGCCAATCCTATTTTAGTATGAAAAAAAATGTGACTCATTTATTTCAATATCAATTCATTTGGATTGCCATATTTTTCCACATCGCCACAATACCGTAAATATTATTAGCTGTTTCACTTTGTCGCAGTCTAAAATAGAAAACGAAACCTTGCTATTGAAAATCCGCATGATTGCACATATGGTGGCACCCATAAAAAAGAAAAAAATAAAACCAAACCCCCAAATCTGCAAATTTTATTTCAAATAGTAAAGGTAAACAGCGACAAAAACTGGTATTTAAAATGATGTGGAAAGAAAAACGAACAAAAAAACAAAACACGTGCAAGTGTAAATACGACTAACTAAAACAGGAATTCAGCAACGGCAACTGTCCAACCAACCATTTAACCAAGCGTCTAACCAACCGAAATTCCACTCACCAAAAAAAAGTGCGCTTTCAACAAACTCATAAACAGTCTGTAAATAAACAAATACAAATGCGTATGTATTTAGAGTCGCTAAAACAAATACGCACACTAATGCACAAAAAAATCTAAAAGTAACGAGCTTGCGGCAGTCTCTGGCATAACCCTCCCACACCAGCCGACACTCCGAGCAGACAGCGAATTTATTGTATGGATTTTCCATTAACACCGCAACTCGTCGAGTGTATTTTTGCCAATGCATAGATGGCGCGAATAAAATCAAAGCGTTTAAAATAAAATAAAATTTCAGCGCACAAGCGAGATAACACACGTTGAACGCCTGAAAGTGCGCTATAATCGAAATGTTTTAGTTAATAAAAAAATTGTTTTTTGTTTCGTTTTTTTTGTTTGTTGTCTGGCAAATATGTAGTTTTGTCGAATTTATGAACATTGGTCTGCAAATTTTAACGGTACGCTGGCGGAGTATGTAACAAATAGAATTTGTATTCATTTTTAATAAACCACAAATTCATTTGCTTAAAAAATTGGAATGCTTTGAAATGCGTTGGAGTATTTGCGTTTCGTTTGGAATATATATACATATTTTTTTATTTTTTTTTGTCAACATTGGTTCACATTTTATTTAATAATTTGCTTTTTAAATGCAGAAAATGGCTGTTTTTTGGTATTTTACCACTGTGGCGCTTAAAAGTATGAAATAAGTGAGAAGTGATGTAGAAAAAACTTTTAATCAGAGACTGTCCCAAGTATACGTGTTCGAATATATTTTAAGGAGCTAACCTGAAAATAGCTGAATATGGCCGAACAAAGAACGCACAGTCAGGAAAATTTTCAAAAGATAAAAAAATTCTGAAAGACCGCAAATAAATTAATATCTATAAACTACCGAAAGGCACCGGAAAAATACAGGAAAATTAGCGAAAAGTGAGAAATAAAGCAAAAGAACTACACTGGCAATCAAAAATGAGTTTATAATATTGGCAATATTTTTTAAGTAAGCATTTTTTTCTTATTTTTTTTTAACAAAAATATGGTTCGTGCTTTAATCGAAACCACATAAGTCGACTTTTCAAACTTTATACAGAACTTAGAAAAATACAAAAAAAATCGTCTAAATTTTGAACTTTTTATTCAGACTTTTTAGAAAAATGTAAAGTACGCGGATAGATCGGGGTTTTTTTTATATTCTAGTAAGACAAGTGCAAGTTTTGAGCGGTTAAAAAATCGCGAAAAGTCTGGGATAAAAAACGAAAATTCACAAAAAAACTCCGAAACAAAAAAAAAATATATATTGGAAACCCGTATAAATCGCAAATAAGTCCCTATAAACTCCGTAAAGCTACAAAAAAAAATTCGCTTTTTATTGTTAACGAAATAACCGTAATCTCCGCGAAAAGTTGCAAATATACACGAAAAGTCACGAAAATCAGCGAAAGCTAAGAAACTTCAGGAAATTGACGAAAGTTCATAGATAAATTCTTGAAAAGAATAGAAAAGTAAAAGTTCCAAAAAAAATTCAATTATATCACTCCGAAAATTGTCAGAAGGCTTCAAAAAAAAACCCTAACCCTGAAAGGTAGAAAATAGTACCTAGCATATCTTGAAAAATTTTATTTTCTGTTTGAAAAATACTGATTTTTTAGATTTTTTTTTGTGGAGGGTGTTGCGCATTTTCTTCCATATAACACAATATCAAAATTTTTTTTTATATGAAAAAAAAACAGCAATACCCTCGACAAAAAAAAATCTAAAAAGTTAACGAAAATTTTTAACGACTTCAAACTTGCACGTTTTTATAATGCAATTTTCTAAATATTCTAATTAAAAATTTGATGATAATTTTTTCAAGTTTGATTAATTTTTTTCCAATTTGTGCAAGCTTTTTTTTACGTTATTTTGGTGGTTAGGGCTCGATATGCTTACTTCGAAAAGGCTTTCCTCAAAAATACTTTTCTTTGTTTATTTATTTTATTAATTTTATTAAACTACATAATTTGCTTTTAAATACAATTTATGAATCATCAGTATTTTTATTCCTTTTTGTTTTAAGTGAATTTAAAATATCATATTTGCAACCCACTTGAGTTTTTTTTTTACAAAACGAAAAACAACAAAAAAGTGTATTCATGCATTACGATAAAAACTGTTAACATTTCACCACAATTAATTGCACTATCGCTATCATTAGCGGCATACAATGAATAATGTCACGAGCATGCTGAATCGCTCGCTGTAAAAATGTATGGAATAAAAATATTGTTAATAAAAAAGAAANTTGCTGCCTTGTTTGATGTACACATGTTTATATTAAAATTCATATTCATATTTCATGTAAGTACATTTTGCTACTTTTTGCTGCATTTGTCAGCTGTTTGCCCAACATGAAAAATTATGTATGCACTTACAATAAACAATGAAAAAAGTGTCGCATCCAAAAAAACGAATGTAATTTATTTATTATACCTACATACATTTTTCATTGTTTTTTTTTTGTTTTTGTTTTTGTTTATCGTCTTTCCTCTACTCGGTTTTGTGACTCTTTGCTGCCGCCAGCACTCTATTGGCATACCTCTTTGATTTTGGCCAGCTGTCTGGCTGTCATCGCTAGCCTTGCATTGATTATGTGACAATTAATTTGCCTGGCTTTATGCATTTGTTTTGGCGTTATACTCGTTTGTACGTTTGTGCATCATCCTTGCATACAATGTCGCCTGCAAAGGCCAACAAACCTGCACACCAGTCATTACAATGTTGCATACGACGGGGTATTAGTGCCTAACAGCACAGTTGGTGTAGCGCTGTTATTAATAGTGGCATCGGAATTCATTGAAATTTTGTATTCAATAATTTTTCAAAATCACATTGTTTGCAATTAATTAAGGGTCAGCCAATTTTTGCTCATTTATTTCGAATTCACTATTTATGACGTTCACTGATTGTGAAATCTTATGGATGTACATATATACGTATATGTACATGCAATAGTGTGGAATTTTACGAAATGCTAAAAAATAAATTGAGCATTTCTTGGTGAAAATTATTAAAAGCAAGAAAAATTTTTATTGAGACAAATCTATTACAAAAATGCTATTTAGAAGTATAAAAAATTATGAATTAAAATTTGTTTGTTTACTATACATAGATATAAACAAATTTAGTTTTACAAGAAATTCTAAAATATCCACCCTCAGTTCTAGAAATCTTTCTTCGAAAGAAATCTTTCTTCTAATGTTGAAGTCACCAAGCACATTTCCAACATCTCGACGGGTGCAGTGTTGCTGACTCCCCTTGCTTTAGCCTTGACCCAAGGCTCCACCGAAATGGTTACAGCATCTCGCGCATGGTTCTCACGTTTCCCAGATTGCGTGAACAAGAGCCGGAATAGATTTAGGTTGTACAACTTTAACTACTTAGCTTGAAGAAGGGCCATACCCATTTATACTTATTTTTGCTAAAATTTTAATTTTTCTTTAACCGAAAAAAAATCGTATTTTTGTTGGCACAAGACCGAAACTGTCCAATTTTCTAGCCTCTTCCATTGCCCTATCTATCTTATCTGCTCAATTAGCAATATGCTGATAGATGCACTCAACGGTTTTTGCCCTTCAATAAAAATTTGCCAAAATATTTATATTTTCAAAATAATATGGTGCTTTATTTATTTGCTATATTTTAATTGGACAAATGCTAAAAATAACAGCATCTCAGCAGCTGTGGCGGTAACGGAAAAACTATTTACGCTGACCAAACCCAGAGGCTCATTATAAAATGATTTGAATTTTTGTTTTCTTTACGGTAGTCCACTTTCTGGGTCGCGCAATGCAATGTAATTCGAGTGAAATGTATGCGTGTGCATTGGTGTACGTGTGTGTGTGTGTGTGTGTGTGCGAAGGCATAAATATGAATTCATAATATTATTTAAGCTAGTTTATTAAAAATATCGAACCTGCATAACTAAAAGTGCACATGGGAAGTGAGCCAGCAGCAGACGCGATTGCAAATGCAAATATGAATGTGAACATCATGTGAGGTGCGTGAGTGAGTGAACGAGTGGCGGCGACAAAATATTCGAATGCATAGACACGCACGTTGCAAGCACATTATCAATACAAGTGGCAACGGCGAGCAGCTGTTCGACTGGCCAACTGCTTAGAGATTTTTACCCCAATTCGGTTTTCTAAATACATATATATGTACATATATATATTATTTGTGTGTGTTTATTTTTTTGCCACACCAACCATTTGACAATTTTCCAATTAACGCTGCTGCTGCCACTGCTGATTAAATTATTAATTTTTAGCTGCGCACTTTACCTGCATGCAGACATACAGTCACTCACAGAAGTATTCGTAAATTAGTTTTTTCACAATATTCAAAATGTTTTCCATCATAAATCTTTTTCGTTAAATTTCATTTAAAATCTATAACAAAAACCATATAAATCATTCTTGCAAACTTTCATAAAAATGACTCAAACTTAAAAAATTGTTCATCAAAATTTTTAGAAATTTTTTCGTTACGCAGTTTTGTAGCCCGTTCAATTTTAAAGTTAAATAAAGTGCAAGTTTCTTCCATATAAAAATAGATTTTGTTCATGCCTTATTTGGGAACAAATGCGCAACACCCTCGACAAAAAAAAAATCTAAAAAATCAGGGGTAATTTTTAGCTACTTGAAACTTGCACTTTTTTTTACTAAAATTTAACAGGCTACAAAGCTGCGTACCTAAGCTAAAAATTCTGAATAAAAAGTTTCAATTACATTTCAAGTTACAATTTCGATGAACGTATTTTTAAGTTTGACTTATTTTTGTGAATTTTTTTTTCAAAGTTTGTAAGAATGATTTATATGGTTTTTGTTATAGATTGAGCTATATTTTAAATGAAAATTAACGAAAAAGATTTATGATTGAAAACATTTTGAATATTGTGAAAAAACTAATTTACGATTACTTCAGTGAGTGACTGTACGTACGAGTATGTGTATGTGTGCGTGTGCATTGCATAATTGCAACAAATGTTTAATGTAGCATTTAATTAAAATTCAATTTTGAACGGAAGTGGCGTGATGAAGCAGCACTCGTTGCAAGTTGCTTTTTTTTGTTTGTTTTTTTTTTGTTTTGACTAATTTTTCAATTGCACTTGACCAATTAATTGATCGTAAATGAACTGAATGCTAATTGAAATTGGTTTTGTGGCGCATTCAAGTCAAGCGCATAGAATTATTGCATTTTATATGCATACATTTAGGCGCCTAAAAGTGGTAGTAAATGAAATTTTTAAATCAAAAAACTTTTGTACTTCAACAAAGCAAAAACAAATGTACTCAACATGTTTTTTTCGCGATTAATGCCGCGTTTCCACTAGACATTGAAATGACCAAAGTTTTGCTACCACTAAAAAAATATGGCATGTGGAAACAGACTTAGGAAATTTTAGTTTTAACTCAATGAAAGTGCTTTCTTAATGCCCAAATTTGTCATGAAAATTGTTTGTTATTTTATGCCCAATGAAATGCGGCATAACGTTCCTATCAATAAAATTAAAGCAACAATCGCAATCAAAAAATACATAAACTTTCATTAAAATTTCTGCCAAAATTTTATTCTATAAATAACATTTATCATTCTCCGCTAGACGTATTTCAACTGTTTTTCTGTATAAAAATTGAAGTTACATTTGCTCTTCATTTCCTTTTCATAAAATCGCAATTTCCGTTTTGCTTACAGCAAATCATTTTTCCTATTTTCTCAGCGTTAACCCTTTGCACCACCAAAAACCGATTGTCTGTCTGAGCGTGTAGTCGACATATTTTTTTTTTGTTTTTTTGTTTTTATAGCTACTTTTATATCTTCTTGTTGCTATTGCTATAACTCCAAATGCTGTCTGTACTGTCTTACCAAGCTGCTATTACTTTTAGCTCGCCTGTCATACGTACATATGTATATATGCATGTATGTATGTCTATCCCTTCTCTCCAGTCTATACCCTCTCGCATCCAACTCGAGCTGCGCTTCAGCAGTTATTACGCAGCAGTTCTACTCGCGTTGACGCCTGCCAGAATGGTGAGCTGTTTGGAGGGACGGGCACACATTTTGTGCAGTTATTGCACTGACGCTCACTTCAGCTTTGCACTGCTGTTACTTTCACCCGTCAGTTGTGATTATAATGGCTTTATTAAATAAAATTTCAAATTTTTTGTCTCAACAAGAATTGGTTTTAAATTAGAAAAGATAACTTTTTACACATGTTAGAAACTATCAATTGTTATAAGATTATTCAGGAAGATCTTAAAAAAGCTTTAAATTTTTTTCATTAAAAAATACGTTTTGAAGCGAAAAATTTTAGGGGACTTCGAAGACGTTTGCGTTAAAGGTTTAACATGACTGAGGGGAATGAAAAGGGAGCGAGAGAGAGAGACAAAGACAGAGAAAAACAAAGACAGAGACTAAGGCTAACATTAACACTCACCATTCTTTCGAAAAGCAAAAGTCTTTCGTAGGGCAATTGTGAATTTTGCCAACTATGTATGTATATTGAAAACTCTTCTCTGTCTTTCGATAGACAATTTAAAAGATGTGCTAACGCGGAATCTTAGTGTTATTCTATTTGTCTTTTAATAATAAGTTTTATACATAAGTATTAAATTTAAACAAAAATTTTCTTTTTCTTTTTAAAACAATCAAAACTAAAAATTAATAAAAAAAAATAATTAAAAGAAGAAAAGAACTAACAAAATAAGATCAAAAAAATAAGTTTCCGAAGTTAAATAAAATAAAATAATTTAAATAATTTTAATTTTTAACTCCTTAAAACTATAGATAAGAAAAAAAATTTTTAACTTACAAAAAAGAAAAAAAAAACAAGATAATTGTTTGAAGATTAGCTAAGTAAAAAAATTAATCTTTTTCTTTTTTAAAATATTAAAAGAGGTTTAATAAAAAAAATTAATTAAAACAAAAGAAAACAATTAATTAAATAAGTTCTATTTAAAACAATAAAATCGCAAATTTTATTAAATATAAATGAAATAAACAAATTAAATGTTTTCAAAAGCTAAAATAATTTAAAAAAATACTTTTCTTTTTGTTTTAAAAACTAAAAATGATAGGAAAATTATTAAAAAAGAAAAAAAATTATGAAAATAATAAATGCATACAATATCTAAGTTTGTAAAAATTAAATTAAATAAGAAATATATATGTATGTACGCATATTTTTCTTATTAAAGCAATAAATTCCAAAAATGAACGGAATATTAAATTAAAAATTAAAAAAAAAAATATTAAAAAATAACAAATACAAATACAAATAAATGATATTAAAAAAAAAATTATATATTTATTTTCAAACACAAAAAAATGAAAGAAAAATGTTGAATGAAAAAAGGTAAAAACAAAAACTTGCCCGAGTGTTCGAACCTCGGATCTCTCGAATGGCGCGCCAGTGTTTTTCCCATTCGGCCATTGAGACTGCTGGAGCAGCGCGAGAAAAATTATATACATTTGCAACATGCTCAAAAGAGCTTTTCACCGTGAAGCTGGCAGGCGAGCTTTTTTTTTGTAAGACTTTCGAGCCAGAATAAAGAAAATCTTTTAAACTACTTACATATTTTGTCTACCGTCTTCAAATTTTCTTACAAAAGATTTTTCTCTATCTCAACCAGAATTGCCCAGTAAGTTCGTCAAACTTAATAGAGCATGTGCTAATAAAACAGCGCTTCCCTTTAGATATCAAATTTATTTCTAGGTGAGAGGAATCTTTTTGTCTTATTATCAAATTATTTTAAAATTTCACTTTCATTTGAATGTTTCACATGGTTTTTCTTGTGCGAATTGGCAGCAAAACTTTCAACCAAAAGCTAAGCAATTCATAGCAATTTCGCGTTGAGTTGTGTGCCCTTAAATGGTAATAAACATTCAGAGTCCACCAGCAAATTTCCTACGAATACAAAATTTCCCTAAACAATTTACCACTTCCAACTATTTTATGGTAAACTACTAAATCCTTTTGCGCTGTCAACAAACCTATTAAATAAAATTTCCAAATAAATTTCGACAAATATTGTCGCATGTATGCTTTCTGCAAGTACAAATGTTTGCATGCATAGGTGAATGTAGTAAATGGTAAAATTGCTTGTTACAAAAATAAAGCTTGTGCCAACAATAACTTTTCTATAATCACAAGAAGTGAAAGAAAATTGAATAGCAAAATTTCCACACAAAAAAAGTACATACTGGTATTAGAATGCAAACAGCAGTATACAAAAAATGCTGTAATAAATGCATGCAAATGCTATTGGAATTGAGCAAATAGTAAATACACCTGCTAGGCTAACCGAAAGGATTGCGACATCTACGAGGAGACTTCAACGGCTGATGAAGAGTGGGTATTTGCGCATATGAGCGATAGGGTGAGAGCAGTTGGTTTCATGCTTTCTTTCGACTGTTCTATCAAAATCGCTGTTGATGTGCCAAGCAAGCTACTCGATGGTGGCAGTGTAAGAGTTATTACAACGGTTGCTGCAACAACATGGTTATTCTGCAAAATAACAAGTCAAGCAAACAAACAAGCAAATTGTTCAAAAGCGGAAAATAAGCAAGCGACGAGTGGCTAGTGCGGGACAGGTGAACACAGGTGGATGCATAAGATTTGTAGGCACTGTGCGCTTGCCAAATGGTTAGCTCTGTGTGTGTGTGTGTGTGTTATTTCAAAGAGCTCCATGCTATTTTTTACTAAACTTACATTTCTTTTATTGTTTTGTGTATTTTTTGATTCATTTTTTTTGTATTTTTTTTCGTCTTTTTTTTGCCTCCTTGTACCTGGATAATAACAGTACACGCCAAATGTTGTGATTGAGCACACGTGCATTTGTACAAATACGACGGATGTGCGCAAAGAACACAAATAAACACCGAAAAGAAGACGAGAAGAAAATATGGCAAATAACAACGCCACCACGCCAACTGACGATGTGGCATGTCGTACATAACCTCGACTTGAGACCGAGTGTGTCATATTTCGTAATGGCCATGTTGTCAGCCAACTAGTTATTCAGGTTGTCAGAGCGGAGTTCCTTCGTTGCAGTGCATAGTGCACAGAGGTAGTGAAAACAGTGCAGGCATACATGCGCTTATACTTACACATTAGGGTGTCCCTGAGCATAGATAAGGAGTACGTTTTTTTTCTGAGAACTTCGTTATGCTTATTTTTTGAAAATTTAGCTGTTTTCCGTGTAAACGCAATTAGGATCCAGTTATTTGAGCTCAAAGTCCACGGGAAGAAGAAAATCGCAGTATTTTTCCATAGGTGGCGCTGTGGTCAACGTATCTCTAAAAATCGCATTTATGATCCGAGTTTGCTCAAATTTGAAACCTCTAATATTAGCTACACGAATGACTGGATCCCAAAATGGTCTCGACTTATTCCAAACATACATATACGTATGTACACTGAAAAAAAAAACACAAAAAATAGGTCAATATTACCAAATTCAAACTTGAAATGATGCCTTTTCGTAAATAAGAAAAGTAAAAAAAACAAAAAATTACATGTTTCCCTCTGACGGAGTTCGAAGACGAACCTGCTGGAAGGCAATAAATAACAGTAGGCACGTTTACATACATGCATACTCAAATTCTAATCTTAAAATTTTTACCAAAGTTTTTAGATATTTTTTTTTTAATTGCAAAGAGCTTCAAAGTTGGATTCATACCGTTTTTGTTAAAGAAGAAATTATATTTTAAAAGCAATTAAAACTAAATAACAGAAAAATTTTTAAAATTTGTAAATGTGTGGTGCGCTTGTAATTTTGACACGTTGTGTATGCAGTAACAAAGTAAAACAAAATTCATTTAACAACAAACACGAGGGTTCTGTTTCAAACCGCTCCTACAGCTGGCGTATTTTCAAGGCAATTTTTCCATATAATTTCTGTAATATTTCTGCGAGTTCAAAAAAAGAATTAGTAGACAAGGACTATTTTAGAGACCAAAAATGTCGACGTAAACGATATGAACAGCATCAATCTAAACTGAATCGAAAGTGAAACAGTGACATACAATTCCATTGACTGCGCGATGGACCAAATTTCAAATAATTCGAACCAAAAGGCGGAGGGCTGTTGGCTAAGTGTGTTTAATGGAAGCTAGTGAAGAGTTGTCATGTGCCAAATATGATGAAGCTTTGTTGATTTTTTAACACAAAATTGTTGCCATATAAAATGAAAAATATTTTTATTGGTTGACTTTATCATTATGTCAGGCACTGTATACATATATCCTATTTAGATCAAAAGGTATAACTTAAGAGACTATGTGTATCGAATTTCGCAGAAGAAAATTTCTGGAGCACCCTAATACACATGCAGCCACTTACATGTCAAAACAAACTCGACACACTCGGTAATGGCAAGTTTGGCATGTGCAACAGCAAAAGAATATGGCAAGAGTAGTAATGTAAAAGAGTAACTCAAAAAAAATAAGGAAAGTAAGAAAGAAAATGTGCTTTAAAAATAAAACAAAAAAATGCAGTTTGAAAAGAAAAATAGACTCTGGCAAATGTGCACGGGTGTGTGACCTGTGGCAGCCAGGGTTCGCTTTGGGGGCGACACGACCGGTCGCTACAAAGTTCCCATGCACAAGCGGACACATTATACACCCACAAATGCATACATACGTACATAGTTACATAAAAATAAGCGGACACGGATGCAGCTACATGTGCTCGCCAACACTATTCCTCTTCGGTTTTTTTGAGTTACTATTTTTGTTCTGATTTTTTCATTTTACTTTTATGTTTTTTTTTTTTTAGTTTTTTTTGTAGGGTAACGTGCGTGCCAGTTATGTTGAAATATTTGGCATACCAACAATAACAGCAACCATTATAAAGGCGCTGGAATTCTGCGAAAAAAGCTTACTAGCTGTGTTACTGAAAAAAGCTAATGGCTTTTTTGCCAAAAAAAGATTGAAAAAAAAAGTTTTGTAAAACGGAAGTTATGCGCGCGCCATCTTACTGTTAGCGAGCTAGTCAGTGCGCATTTTTTCTGGTTGGCTCGCTTGCGCCGTCCTTTGTTTTACTATCAAAATTTTCATGCCATTTTTTCGTTGCGATTTTTTTTATGTGTTTTTCATGATACTCACATACTAATGTAGATTCTGTGCTTACGCTTCAGTGAATCAGCAAAATGAAACAGCGTGAAAATTTTGAATAGTTAAAAAAGAACTTTTGACTTTACGTGAATGTGTAGAGAACTTTTTAAGTAACTTCCTGCGAATGAAGTTATAATTACTGTAAGTTAAACAAAAATTATATGTAATACAAAATTTTAGTAACACATATTCGTTATTTATCCAAAAGTTAGAAATTAAAATTTTTTCGAGAATTTATTTTTTTAATACTTTTTCACACACCACACTTCCCTAATTATGGGCCAAACCTTAAGAAATTCGAGACTAATTGACATTTTTAAAATTGCCCTGAACACATTTTCTATGTTAATTTAAATATTTTTTTTTAGTGTCGAATTTTTCATTAACACTTTTGCTTCGTTTGAATATTTTCACGACACAGGCTAGTACACAGCGTTTTTTTATAATTTGAGCTACTTAACAATTTTTTTTTTGCTACGGTGGCAACCCTGTTAACAAAATACCAAACCAAAAATATTTGGTCACCAAAAAGAAAGTTAGCCGCCTAAAGAGTGTCTGCTTGTAACTGTAGAAATGAACTTCAAACGTGTGCTTATTTAATTTACTGAGCTAATATTTTGGCTAAATGACAATCTTGTTTAAAATTTTAGTGAGTAAATATTCCTTAAAAATCTTAAATTTAATTTAAAAAAATATATATATATTTTTTGTATTTAATTAAATTTTGAGCATTTGGCAACCTCGTTTAAAGCAGTCTTTTAGAACCTTTTTTTTTAGCTATGTATTTTCCATTAATTATCGGAACTTACTAAGTACATAAATAATAAAACTTTCTGTTTGCTAATTGGCTACTCCTTATAAAAATACACGTTTCTATTTTCAGAAGTTGATAACCCTAAACTAACATTTTTTTTTATTTGAAGCAGTTTGCTTTCTGCTTCTTTTTACATTTGCATGTGTTTTTTCATATTCTGCATAATTAAGTTATTTTATTTTATTTTATTGTTTTGCCAGTTGGCAATCTTGTTAAAAAGTTTTCTTTTTTTCAATCACAAAAAGCTTTTATGCCTTTCGATTGATACTTAACTAATTATATTGGATTCTGTAACTTAATACAAAAATTGTAACCCATTTTATTCTTCAACAGTGGATGGTAACCCTGTCTAAAAACACTTTTTCCATATTGAAGGTTATAATCGTAGTGTCGCAGATGGTATTAGCGCAACTTTCGGCAATGGAAATCTGAAGCCTGATTCTAGCGTTGACATATCTATGTACAAATTAGTCTCAAAGGACTTCAAATGTTTCAACTTCCTTAAAAAAAATAAGATTCTTAAAAACATTTTTAAAATACCCTTTCACTTGTCAACCTCTGTTTTCAATTCTTTTCGATAGAATGTACCCAGCTCCACGTTCTTGTGTACGACAATATCGACTGTTGAGCGTTTAATATCGTCTTCCGTGGAAAATCGCTACGCTTAGACTTTCGTTTCCAAAACCCACTAAATAAAAAGTAGGAGCGCCGAAGGAATGCAATATCAATTCACGAAGTAGGCGGTCATACTACTTACTACTAACATTGGTTGATTCACTCGCTTACTTCTTCATGTTGCATATTTTTAGGCTCTGCCGTTTTCATTAGAGAATTTGAAGGCCAAAATTAGGCGGAACGGTTTTCAGAATTCCACTAATGTTTTGAGATTCAAAAAAATTCCCGCCCTAGGTAGAAAGTCACCAAATGAAGAAAAGCTGTGCCTAAAAATATGCAACACTAGAGATGCAGTATGAAATGGCGGTCGACTTACATAGGTTGTTATTGCTTATGACCACGGATATTTAGGCGCCGCTGTGTTTTACTTTAGAGAGTTTTGAGGATCGAAATTTCGGGTAACGATCTCTACAGTCTGAAATTTAGGAAGCAAATTTGTACATCAGATTTCCTAAGCTTCAAACCTTACGTCGATGCCACTATAGTCGAAGGCATCACATATAGATTTTGGTCCCGATTCTAGACGGTTAAGGCGCGTCGTACAGGGGTCAAAGTTCAGATTACCCCATGAGGATGTTTTAACCAACTCTAATAGGGACCAAAATTTATATGTGATAGCCTCGACTTTAGTAGTATCGATTTGGGGTATGAAATGAAAAAATTCTAATTTTTTTAATCCATAGAGGCAACTGGCCGTTGACTCCTTCGCGACACGCTTTAACCGTCTTCAATCGGGACCAACATTTATAAGTGATATCTGTGACTGTGGTATCACCGATTGAGGGGGTGAGACTGAAAAATTCGTTCATTTGATTTTAAGGACCGCCCTAATATACATATGTAAATGAGAAAGATTTGTTACTTGCTAACAGAATAACTTTTTTCCATAAATGGCGTTGTTTTAACGCTAACTGCTATAATTTTCAACATAAAAACATCGAAATTCTTACTTATCCACCTCAGCAATTTCCTAACTCCGCTGATTCCACAAAACTCAGGACTACAACATTGCATGAACACCAGCAATTCGCTTGCTCTCTTCCTTCTCCCTCTCTCGCTCTTAATTTCGCTACATTTTCTTTTGCATGCTTTTTTGGAATTTCTTTTGATGAATAACAGCCACACTTTTTATACTCGCTTTTTTTTTTGTTGTTAACGCTAAATTATGCATACAAGGTGGCTATGCGTGCAGTCGAGCTTGAGCTATGGCTCGGACCATCATCTGCATTACAACTAAAATTCTCAAACGCAACTTTTGTTAGTTGTGCTGGTTTGCATACAAACCGAAGGATGTGTGCAAGCGCTAACAGCTCATATGTGCGCAATATGAATTGGGATAAAAAGCGGGCTACATAGCTAAAATATGCGACCCCAACTCGAGTCAGTTTATTAAGGCGAAATAAATTTATTCACTGAATAGAAGTTGGTGGAAAATTTAGTTAAGATGAAAGCTCGAACCTTGGTACAAAAATAGCGAAATTTTTTGTTTTTGAAGTGTATTAAACAGGGAAAATTCATATTTTTAATAGGGTGGCACTTTGTAAGTGGGACTTTTTTGAATATGCACGTTTAGCACAGAAAGACTACACGTGTAATTCTAAGCAAAATTGCCAAAGAAACTATAGGTCTAATATCAATTTGAAGTTTGCCAAATTGCGAAAATAGGTTTCTTAGCATTTTACCGTAGTAAGAACTGCTTAAATTTTGTATAAAAACATGCTGAAAGCGTTTTTTGTATAAGAAGTAAATTTCTGCGCTTATCCGTTTTTTAAATTCACCAGTGAAAAATTTCACATTTTCCTCAAAACATATTTTCACAATTTTGCAAACTACAAATTGATTTTAGACCCATTTTTTCATTCACAATTTCTCTTAGAATTACGCGTAGAATCGTCCTATCCTATACGCGCGTATTAAAAAAAATGGACCCGCCCTAATGCATACCCATTTATTTATTTATGTACTGTCGCGTGATTTTTTTTATTATTCCCCGACTTTTAGTCACTTTTGAGTTAGGTGTTTAACCTTCCTTAGGGTACGATGATTCACTTTCATTTCCTTTCCTTGAATAAGCACTCAAAAACACATTTGCAACAGTGTCAAGACCAGGCACACATTAGATCGAATAGAAAAAATGAAATAAATAAACGTTTTGTAGCCATATAGCTTTGATGTATTGCGAAATTGAGTTTGTGTGAAATTGAAAAAAAGTGAGTTAATGACATCAGACGATAGAAAACTTTTGCACTTCGTGACAACATGCCATGCATAGCATATTACTTAAGTACTCAAATTACAAGAGAAGTATCTACACGCCGGCACTTAAATGTAGGAGTAAAATCGATTATTTGTGGGTTAACTTTAATACGGGTGCCCGCTCGCGCCTAAAACTAAAAACCCAACAGGCCACAAGGGAAATATCAATCATTTGTTCTTAATAAATTTATTCGGCTGTTGGCAATTATCAACAAAACTACAAGTTGGAAATAATTGGGTCCATTGCGGATTAGGTAATGTTAGTGAAAGTGTTTGGAAATATATAGTTTCGAAAGCTAAGGCAAAACTCTATTCATAAAGAAGAGTTTTGGAGTGCATTCTTGTTTCCGCATGAATTGAAAATACTGAAATGTTGATATTTCATTTCTGCGCTAATTTTCAAATTTAAGATTCCTACCACCACAATTATGCAACATAATTATTTCATCCAAATGAAAGCTCTTTTGACCTTCACATACATTCATATGTATGTACATCCATTTTAATTGGACCGGCAAAGATTGAAAGCTCTCTTCGGACAGCATTGTTTATTCAAGTGAGGGGTTCAAAGCTTCCTCCGATCAACACTGTTTATAAATTTCAGTATCGTTCAGAGAGAGCTTTCACTATGTATGCATTCAAATAATGTCAATAGAAAGCTTTGAAAAGCTTCCTCACGGTTCTTAATTGGTTTATAAAGGCCAGCGATGGCCAGAGATAAAGGTCCCGTGTGCGCTAATATAAAGTGTATAGAAAGCTTTAAAATACTTCTTCCCCGGTAACTTTTTAGGTCGTTATTGATTTTTGGACATATATCTGTTGCTTTCAGAATCAGCTTTTAATCTATGGGTGATTGTATGATTTTTTTAGAAAGATTTAAATTTCTTTAGGCTTTAGCTGGTAGAAGGCATTTGCATTACGGAGTTCGAGTTTAACTGTCGGTCTCTCCATTCAGAGGAGAGCGTCAAATTTGTACATATGTATGTATAATTTTTTTAAGCTTTCGCATTAAATCGAAAGTTTGGGGGAGCTCAATTTTATTCTCGACTTGGGCAACGTTACAAAATTTGAGCGGTCGCTTCTTTTAATAACAATAAAACAAGCGAAAGCGCAAGTCGCAGGTTTTCCGCTGACTTAAAAAAATAATAGCATTTTTATGGAAAAATCTTCGATTTGTTGCAGATATTGATGCTTGCCTGCAAAATTCCATTGATAATTTGTTAGTTAAGCTTTCGCCGCCTATCGAAAGCTTTAGTGAACCTTTGTAAAAGCTCAAACTTTAAGAATTCTTACTGAAGGTCAGATTAGGTTATGCTTCTTATTTGTTTCTGATTTTTTCTTCTCTCAATTGCTTCAGTGAGGTATGTGACAACTTTCATATTATAAAAATTAATTTTTTTTTTTTACTTTCAAAAACTTTTATCTCACTAATGGAAATTCCAAAAGTAATTATTGTTTCAAGTTGGTACAGGAAGCTTTTTTCAGCAGTCGAAAGCTTGCGTGTGAAAGCTCCCGACAGTAATGCATTTATCAAAAGCACAGTTGGGCACTTCTTAGACACTGCTGACAAAGCACAAAAATAAATATCCCAACACTGCCGTGTAGGCAAAATTTCAAAGCTTTTTGTTTTGCCGAATGTAAATATTTACATATTTTTGAGGGAAATATGCCTTCGACACCTTCAGTGTTTTCAGTTTCCACTTCCATATATCTTTTCTGATGCATTTCAAAATTTTACTCACGTTTTTCATATCATTTATACACGGACGTACAAACAGGCATGTGGGTCTAGCATGACAATGCATGAATGCTCGGTATATGTAGGTATGCAAGTTCTTAGAAAATCGTTCAGTTACATTGGCGTCAACAAATTTAATAGAATTGGCATGGATACGACTGCCTGACTGCCACCTAAATACACTTCGACTTATTGCACACATACACTCGTGTGTGTGTGTTGTGTGTATGTTTACAATTCCCTTACCTTGCCTGCCTACTTTCGTGCTTCCTGTCAAGTACTTGTTTATCTGCGCTCCCCTTCTCCCAACCCACTTTTTTCCAATATCAATAACAATATGTGCACAAATCGTAAAAGCAGCGCCGCCAAATCGATAGATTTGAATATGAGTTTCAGCAACGTTTGCGTCAGTAGGTGTGTTTGTATGCGTATGTTTTGTGCGGTAGTGCGCCTAAAAGTCGGCAAACAACGCTGTAGGACAGTTTTCTATCCGCTAGGTGGGTTGTGAGTGTGTGTGTGTGTGTGTGTGTGTGGTAGTAGAAGTAGGAGAATATGTATATATGAGCAAAGATGTGGGCGTTGGCAAGCGGAAAAGCGTGAACAACATTTCGTTACAGGCATCAAATTTAACACCCTTCTGTAGGCACACATGCTGACTTATAACTACTATTTTAAATATACATGCAAGCATACGGTATGAGTATCCTGCATCCCCCGTCTCTTCCCCTTTCTGTCTCTCTCACTCGCTCTGTTGGCATGTGCGATGCAAGTATCATTTGAGTATTATTGCATTTGCCATGCAGCTTTGCCCCCTTTAGTTGACGTTGATGCCTCAGGCATCAGTCGTCGGCACGTATTCGTAACGTATCGCTGTGGTGTCATGTTCTTGGCGTGACACCCTATATTTACATATATATGTATACTCGTACATACAAATATGCTTATCGTATTTCCTTCCGTTATTGCAACAGTTCATGTTTGGATTGGTGTCACACATGCGACTTTATGAAAATTGATTTGATGTAAATTAAAAACAGCTTTTGTCGATTTCTTCATTTCATTATTCCATCGCAGCATTTTGCTCCGAGTAACTGCTATCAAGTTTTGGCCTTGTATTCGAGCATGTCATTTATCTTCAATAGGTAGCTTTTTATTCCTTTTCTCCCCATCCATCTTTAATTTTTTTGTTCAGTTTTTTTTTTATACCATTTATCTCCATTTCATCATATACTTCATTGCTTATGTAAGCCAGCGGCGAAGTCTGTGCGTCTTGCAACTTTCAATATTTACATAAAAGCATATGTCTACACATGATTGAGTTTTGTGTTCTACACAAAGCTTGTTCGCTCCATTTTGCTCGCATCAATTTTTTTTTTTATTTTTTGCAAATTTTTAGATTTATGCAAATTTTTAATGGATTTTTAAGTAGGCTTGAAATAAAGCAAATCTAATTTGCATAATCGTTAACCCTCATTTGCCGTTATTCCTTCTTTGCTTCATCACCTTTTTTGCTACTTCAAAATCAGGTTATGTGAGTTGTGGCCTCTCTGCTGTTCTAACGTCGAATTTCTATAAACGATTTAATGAAGCGTAATATTAAGTATAAGTTACCGTTATCTTTAGACATATGCCCCTATTTTATTGTTATGGCACATTGTAGTACATGGAAAATTTTATACGAAAATTTAATATCGACTTTTTTTTGTTCTTCTTTCTTTTTAGGTAAGTTCAACCAGCTCTGCTCTTGGCGTGGACTATGGAAATGCTGCTGTAAGAATGCTTTTAATTTCTTTTATTTAAAAATTTAAAATTGATTTATGTTAACTTTAAGTTATTACGTTTTTACCTTTATGAATACTTACTCAAAATTCTCGGTATATATTGATTTTAAAGATCTGATCGTTTTTTCGCTTTTTTATAAGTTTGTCTTTTTTAATACAACTGTTTAAAGTGAAAGCTTTGCCGTATTGTGAAAGCTCTACAATATTATAAAAGCTCTACAAAACCCTAAAAGCTCCTAAAATCTGCGAGCGCTCTTCAAAGCTGTAAAATATCACACAAGTTTCAAGAGCTTTTCAAAACTGTAAAAGTCTTCAAAGCTGTGAAAGCTCAGGCAAAAAATTGTAATTTTGTTTCATAATTGTGGTCAACTTTATGGAAGCTTTGAGCGCAAAAGCTTGGCATTAGCATTTATAAGCTATTAAGTGCCGATAGTACTTAGGCAGCGTTGAATTTTATATACACATACATTCACGGCTACTCTCGTATATCTCTCTCCAGGTATATCAAAAATATTTTGGCGCAAAGTGTGAGCTTTCGAGGTCAGCTTCATCTTGTACAAAGTATTTAGCTTATATTGGTCTATTAATTAATCTCAGGACAAAAAATAGCCTTTGTTTTCCCTGCTAAGGGAAAGTCATCCTCTAAAATCTGATAGCTTAAGCTTTCTAGTTACAAGCTCACCACTTACTATAAAACTCCAAGCCTGTCAACATGAAAAACTTATAATTGAGGCGAGAATTCGAAATGCTAAGTGAAGTGAAAGCTAACTGCATCTGTCCTTACCATTGACATGAGGATATTCCAAAAATTTGCATTCGCAGCTTAAAGCTTAACATTTTTGATGTGTGTGTTTGAGTTTTTGACGTCATCTCCAAAGCTCATATTTTTTGCTGCGGTGTTATTTTATTATTTAAAAAAGAAACTATCGACGCAAAAAAAAGTTTTCACAAAAAATATTTATTCAATAGTATACTCCTGCCAAACATATTCTGATGAACTCATGCTTCCAAAAGCTGATACTTCGACATACTTTTGAGGAAATGCAGTCGGTAATCAACTTCAAGGCAAAAACCCAAAGCTCAAAATCAACGTACATAAGCTCCTTTATGAAATAGTCTGCTGTTAAGCTTCGCCTTTTTAACACCACTGAAAAGTAATATAAAAAGTCGGGGGTGATGAACTGAAAGTTTACTCTAAAATTTTTTTTCTCCAATTGGTCTAAGTTGTTTGTACGACCAAATTTAGTATTGATCACAAGCATTCTTATGAAAATATTTGTCTATAAAAGCTCTGTTATCGTAAAAAGAGCCGAACATTTTTTTTTTTTTAATTACAAACTATGTAAAATTTGTAAGGTAGCGTTTTGAGTGGTATGATGAAAGCTCTGAAAGCTTAGTCAACCGTAGAGCTTTCGCCAATTTTTCATTTGAAAAATAAAACAGTTCGCTGAATCTTTGTGTGTTTATACCTTTCCACTGAAGTGTTTATCGTGCTATGTCTTATTTAAACTTTGATATAGATCAAAAGCTTTCTTATGAAAAGATCTATGCCTAGAAAGTGCTGTTTTCCTAGCAACAATTCCCAAAGCTTACGTTTATATTTGATACAAAAGTTTTCAAAGAACTGTTCGGTTAATACATACGTGTAATAAAAGCTCTGAAAGCTTAGTTGATTATTCCATCAAAAATTTTGAATCCTTCATAGCTTTACATGGAAGAAAATTCCTTGATTAGAATTTTAAGCTTTTATGAGTTGCTCAGGAAAAGCTCCTTAATACAAGCTTTTACTTAACCTGCTCCGTATGTAAGTATGTTTGTTAGGAGCAAATTTTAAATCTTGCAATAAATTTTCGACAGTTGGCCTAGCCTAGAGACTTGAAACTTCACAGTTGCCTCGGAACCCGATGGCAATGCATTACGAAGGATGACTCAATCCGCTAGGTGGCGCAGGAGTCGGGATATTTGAAAACCCAGAACATATAGTACGATTTGGTTCATATTTAAAATGTATTTTAACTGCATGGAAAGGAATATTGTTTTTATTGTTAACTTATTTTATGAAAAGACATTGAATTACATAAAAGCTCCTTTGTCGTAATAAAATAAACAATTGCTTGAACCATGGGGACAAAAGTTTTCAAAGTTAATATAATGAAAGCTCTTAAAGCTATGACAACTGTAGAGGGTTGTTACCTGCAGCTACTATTCTTTATAAAATGTGTGTGTTGTCTTCCAATTGCATGCATTTATTCTTCCTTTTCTGCCATTTTTCGCAGTTAAGGAGCGAGTACTTTTTCTTATTTGGTTTTTTGCATGCTTGCTAGTCTAGCTGTCAGTCAACGACGTAATCGACAGTAATTTAGTTGTCAGTCAATTTCTGACGGTATTTCTGAATTTTTCTAAATTCGTGTCTCTGCGTTCGCGTTTGGTATCATGTGCCTTCTTTGTGTTTTTTTCATAACTGCTTTTATTTTTCATTTTATAAGCTCAAGTGCTTTTCTGATGTGGTAAGCAGAACACCTCTGGCTTCAAATTGGGTCTGACAGGCGTGTGTTAGATTCCAAACTATTCACAAACTAGCTACTCGTATTATAGTCTTGTAATGCTAGGAAAGAAGTAACGAATTGCGGTAAAATTTAATAAGGGGTGAGAAGCTAAGAAATGCGCACGAACTGCGTGTAATCAATAACTTCTATTATGAATTAACATTGGAATTCTCAACTGCTTCATTGCTTTTGTCAAAAAGTGAATTAAAGTTGAATTTCTTGTAAAATTTTGCATAAAAATGAAGATGGGACGACCAGTCTGTCCTCAAACCAAATTTGATAAGGGATGACGGAAATTCATTCAAAAGTACATACATGCATCCTTTGACATGCTTTCGTGTGCATATTTTCCCCCTCTAGCTTCTGATGCTTAAATGGTAAATTTTTCAGCATACTCTCTCTTCTTACTCCCGATCCTTCATTATTTTCTTTGTATGCAAATTCATGTCTACCCAACAAAATGGCTGACACATAATACATATTTCGTGCCTTCAAATTTGTTTTCGTTTTTTTTTTGCCTACCTGACCCGCGTTTGTGTCAGCCCTGCCAGTTTATTTGCAAAATATTTCTAACGTTGACCAGCCTATCACATTTGCTTGTACCACCATTCACTGCCTGCTTCTATGGTTTTTCGTGCCTGCGCGCCCACATAACGACCGCATCTAATTCTTTGCATAGTTTTTTTTTCAAAGCTTCAAAACAGTGTATATAGAGAGTTCGTGGTCACACTGCATATAAGTTGAAAATAAAAGCACAAAAAATCAACATTTTAGTCTATCTTTGGCGACCTTCTTGCCACGCACCTCCTCTTCGCCATCGGCCAAACTAAGTAGTTACTACTATTCGCGCAGTTAGGCCATTCATTGCGGTGCTCTGGTGCCGCCGTTTGCAAGCGACGAGTGAAATTAAGTGTAATAAACTGGGCATTTAATAGTGTCTCGGTAAAAATGAGCCCTGTATGGTGTGGGTGTCTGCATTTATGACGGCTCTAAAAGCAAGCACACCTTCATGGTTGAACTCCAGCCTCGTCCTCCAGCGTGTGTCCTATGTAGGTAGTACAGCTGTGTGAACACCTGCACAAAAATGCCTGTCTGGTCAGCAGTCCTGTTCTCCTAGACAAAAATTGCTTTTAATGTTCATACATTCTGGCATATCGCGTGCATGTTGGTAATTTATGTTCGTTTTTGTGTACTTTTGAAAAAAAAAATTAATAAAAAAACGATAAAGCGCATTGACTCTATTTTTTTTATATATATATACAAGTAAACTTTACTAACCTAAGCAGCAAATTGATTTAGTTTCGTGTAGTCAAATATTTCCGCTTTTGCTTTCGACGAGCTCGTCTTTGCTGCTGTTTTCATTCATCCAGACTTCATTCTCACTTTTCCCCGCTTTCGGTTTTCACTTGTCTTATCGCCTGCCGTTTTTTCTGTTCCGTCTTCCTTCCGTCTTCCATTGTGGCTTCGGTCTGCCGGCTGGTCGGGTGTTTGGCCCATCAGACTTCCTTTACTTTTCCTGTCCATTTCCGTTGGATTGCGCTTTTGTTCAATTTTGACGATTTCCTTTGTTGAAAGGCGCGATTTTCTTTTTGTATTTACTTCGTCTTCATTTGAGCTTTTATGTTGGTCTGAAGTAATTGTGAAATTAATTGGTTCTTCTGTTGTCTTATCTCGCTCTGGAGCGTTAAGTACTCATATTTAATGGGTGTGATTTTGCGTTTTTTGTTTTTTGTTTAGAGGGACAGCACCTTGCGAAAGATGGTGGAAACTTTGGGTAGGTAAAATAAATTGCCTGTGGCTTGTTTCAGCGTTTTTTTTTTGATAACTTTTGCGTTATTTTTTTATGTTCCCATTAATTTTGAAACCTGATCTGAAGTAGGCATTGTTTGTGCTCAACGATCTTATTATTTTGGCAGATGTTTTAAGGTGCGTTTTGGAGATATCCTACTATTTTCTGGCATCAAAACTTGGGATAGTACTTCTTTCAGGTCAGAAGACGTATCCGTGAAGAAAGAAAAATGTCATTACAAACCTTCGTTAACCTTTGGTATAAAAAGCATTTGGCTGGACCCGACAAGACCTGGTTAGCTGTAAGCTGTTAGTATTGGTGAAATTAATAAGAATAGAAATATAAAAACACTTTTAAAAGAATGTGACTAAGTACAAATTGAAATCAGGGATCGTAACCATAATCGTTTTTTCGTCATTTTTATTTCTTCGATAATTTTTGTTCGCTATTTTGTGGTTTTTATTTCTTCGATCATCTCTAAACGTTATTTTGCGATTTTTATTTTTTGAAAAATAATCGCTTTTTTGATTATTTTTTGATAGTTTTTAGCCGTTATAATAGAGACTAGTTCTTATAATCGATTTAAATCTTTTATGATCTAAAATATGAAATCTGAAACTAATATGATCGAAAAAATTTAAATAATAAAACTACGATTAAAAAAGATTGAAAAAATAAAAACTATTAGATTAACGATAATTTTTGATCGAAAAAATAAAAAGCATAAAATGCCGATTACTTTTAAAATAACGATTATTTGTAATCGGGAAAAAACATAAAATAACGACTAAAAATGATCGTAAAAATATAAATAAAAAAATAACGACTTTGCACTGATTTTAAATTGAAAATTCTTCATAACAACGATTATTTTCGGTACCAGATTCAAATATAATTGATACTAAAAATATCGAGATTTTAAAATACCAGTAACAGTTAAATTATCTTAACTAATTTTCATATATAATTTGTATAAAGTTTTAACGATACAATATTAGTATCGATAACTTATGAATTTTGATATAATAGAAATATCTATACCANATTATCTTAACTAATTTTCATATATAATTTGTATAAAGTTTTAACGATACTAATATTATCGATAACTTATGAATTTTGATATAATAGAAATATCTATACCGATATGCATCAAGATCGATAATTGAAAAATTTCTCATCGATAATAATAATTTCTTACAACGCTAAAACGAAAGCGACAAAAAATGTTTTGTCCGCCGATAAAAGTTTAATTAAATCAATCTCGGTGATAGTGGAAACGATAACGAATGTGTTAGTGATTTGGATAAAGTTATCGATAACAAAATGATAGTGAAATAGATTGCAATATTAATGTCGAAATCGGTAAAAAATTCCGATAGATATCTACATTTATCGATAAAAATTAAAATTTCCAAGCGAACGCGGCAAAAATATGTATGTATGATTTCCGATCAATAGCGATAGAAATTTCGATAGCTGTTTTTTTTTCAAATTAAAGTTTTTCATGTGGACCTATAAATATTAATATATAATANTTATCGATAAAAATTAAAATTTCCAAGCGAACGCGGCAAAAATATGTATGATTTCCGATCAATAGCGATAGAAATTTCGATAGCTGTTTTTTTTGCAAATTAAAGTTTTTCATGTGGACCTATAAATATTAATATATAATAAAAAAACAGGTGTATATTTTTTCGATATAGAACAATCCTAGTGGGTGAGAGCATTAAAATTTCGACTTTATTTTCCTTGGACCACCCTAATGTGTCTCACTCTTAATTTTGCGCTCACCACTCCATTATTCCATATTTTCAAAAGCTTTTAGAATAAAATATTATTTCTTCGCCCTTATTTACATACTTGCATTCCGCATCGAATTACGCTTGCGCCCCAAATGCCAAAGCATTGTTTTTATTTTACCTAACCAAATATTTGTTAGCCAATTCGGTAATTGATTTTTTCCCTTTCCTTCAAAAGCATTGTTTTGTCTTTCGGCGCTTCGCATTCACGAAGCCATCAACGCGCTGCCACCATAATCCATTAAGGAAATTAAAAGAAAACAGAAATATTATTTGATAACATGTTTTATTTTAATATCTTTTGTTTATTTGTATTCTTTTCTGGTCCTAAGTATGTACATACATATAACTTTAAAAACCCCAAAACAGGTATCCACTTAGGTTTTACAGCGCGCGATTCTTCAGCGCTTGTTTATTGCGTTAAGCTCCTGTTTGTCTGCATCTAGTATACTTGTGCACTAGTCACTTTCGTTTTGACTTTNTTCTTTTCTGGTCCTAAGTATGTACATACATATAACTTTAAAAACCCCAAAACAGGTATCCACTTAGGTTTTACAACGCGCGATTCTTCAGCGCTTGTTTATTGCGTTAAGCTCCTGTTTGTCTGCATGTCTGCAGACNGCTGCCACCATAATCCATTAAGGAAATTAAAAGAAAACAGAAATATTATTTGATAACATGTTTTATTTTAATATCTTTTGTTTATTTGTATTCTTTTCTGGTCCTAAGTATGTACATACATATAACTTTAAAAACCCCAAAACAGGTATCCACTTAGGTTTTACAGCGCGCGATTCTTCAGCGCTTGTTTATTGCGTTAAGCTCCTGTTTGTCTGCATCTAGTATACTTGTGCACTAGTCACTTTCGTTTTGACTTTCCTTTTGGGTGCGCGCTCCAGCTTCCTTTTGTCTTCCGCCATAATTTTCACTTAACACTACGCAGCTTTCGTTTCCCCATTTTATTGCTTGCAACCCTAAAATGCTGCTATGAATTTATGTTTTGACTATTTTTCCTTTCCCTTTTATTATTNTGCTTGCAACCCTAAAATGCTGCTATGAATTTATGTTTTGACTATTTTTCTTTTCCCTTTTACTTATTTGTATTTATTTATTTAACACAAAACAGCAGCTTGTGCTTTTGTTCTCCGCCAATCGCGCGCTGCTCTGCATTGTCTCTCACTCAACTGTATGCTCCTGCAGGTCTAACTAACAGCGCCTGATTGTATGTGATCACTTTGCTGCGTGATGGTGAAGTACCCTTTCGTTGAATAGCAGCGGTCCTTTTGCCACTAGTGTCCTGTGGCTAATAAATTCAACGATTTAATTGCTGCGAGCGCGCATAATTGTTGTTGTTTGTTGTTGTGGCGGCAGTAGCATAAAGCGTTGGTCAGCTTAGCGTAGCAGACATTCGACGGTTAAGTTAAAGGATATTAGCGTACCATTGTGGGCTAAAATCAGCATTTTAATGGAAAGTTATGGCGCTATGCTGCTGCTATTTCATTTCACCGCACAACTCCCCCCAATGTTTTTTCAATGTTCAGCGTTGACTGGTCGACGGTTGGAGTAAAATAAAAATACCTGCGTACAGCTGTTTGTTGCAACTAATTGAATTTAATGCTGGTTTAAATACTGATCTTAGTGCACTTAGGCACACATACACATGTACATATGTATGTATATTTAGTTTGCATGTTTAATGTCTGTACGCCTCAAGGTATGCTGCACCTAGTTAACTTAAAGTGTTGTAAATTTTCATAATCCAGTAGACTGTTTAATATGTATTTGTGGATGTATGTACTGCATAAATGAATTGGTGTCTCGGTCAATTCTGTGCTTAAATGTGGTTAGCTTTACCGTGTGGCTTAAGGTATATAATCCGCTATGCGATTTATTGCCCACTTTTGCAAAACTACATTTAGTGAAAGTTATTTTATATTACAGAATCCCTTGGAATTATGTATGTATGTAGGTTTATACTTGCTGTATTTACGTACCACAGGCTGTGCGCCGCGATGTTAGGCACACAATTTAGTTATATTATCTTGTGGCTCTTAAAGAAAAATACGCATTGGATGCCTAAAAAAAAGTCAGGGTAGATATTGCGTGTCAGCGTATAATGTATTACAAATTATATTGGTCAGTTAAGAAGATGCATTTGCAGCTTAAATTCCCAAATGAATTCTTTCGGCGTGAATGACTCTAAAATCGCTAAGGAAAGAACTCCGCTTCAAGTCTTTTACTCTAAGTAATATTTTTTTTGGTTCTCCTAAAAGTATGCAACATATTTTTTTCAAATCATATATGTATGTAATTGTTTTCCGAGAGTGGTTAAGTTAGGTTAGGTTAAAAGCTCAGTTAGTCTAGACTTAACTTAATTTAACTTACCGTAAGAAATCATCAATGATTACTCAACACGTCAACTTAAGCCAAGAGCGGAAATATTTTGTTTTTGTATTTTCTTTTTCAGCTGTTTAACAGTTCGCCGCCTTAAATGCCACATCAAAAAAATTCATGCAAACAACAATGTTTGCTTTCATTTATTTTTAAGAAATACAAAAACGAGAGTCTGGCAAGCCTGATTCTCTCACCGCTCTCAATTTCCGTAAGACCGTAACTTAAGAACCTAAAATCTACAGGTTCTTAAGTTTCTTACGCTAAGTTAAGTTTTAACTAACCGCCAACACAGTTTCTCATATAACAGGTTGGCCGAAATATTTAGTTAAGTTACGTTACGGAAATTAAGTCTAGACTAACTGAGCTTTAAGGCAAATCTGATAGCTGTGTTTAAACTCACCACAGTCTTTCGAAAGACAAAAGTCTTTTGTAAGACAATTCTGACATCAGCGTTATTCTGTTTGCCTTTTAGCAATACGTTTTTCAAAGATTTAGTCAAATAAAAATCTATATATTTTTCTTTTTATAACAATAAAGACTAAAAATTAAAAGAAAATTAAATTACTGAAAGAAAAAAAAAAATAAAAATACTAAAATATGTTTCCAAAATAAAAAATAATAACCATAATAAAATAGGAAAAGAAATAAATGAAATAATACTAAAATAAATTTCTAAAAATTTAAGTAAATTAAAAAATATATGGTTTTCTTTTTAAAACCATAAAATCTTAAAACTAAGTAAAAAAAAAATTAAAAAAAAGAAAAAATTTGTTGCCTGAGGATTTGAAAACGAATTAAATTAAAAAAATTTAAAAGTAAACAACAATAAAGACTAAAAATTAAAAGAAAATTAAATTACAGAAAGAAAAAAAATTAAAAAAAAACTAAAATAAGTTTCTAAAATAAAAAATAACAACGATAATAAAATAGGAAAAGAACTAAATGAAAAGATAATAAAATAAATTTCTAAAAATTTAAGTAAATTAAAAAATATATGGTTTTCATTTTAAAATCATAAAATCTTAAAACTAAGTAAAAAAATGTTTAAAAAAGAAAAAATTTGTTGCCTGAGCATTTGAAAACGAATTAAATTAAAAAAATTGAAAAGTAAACAAACTAAGTTTCCAAAAACTAAGTGAAAGTAAAAGCAGATTAGTTTTTCTTTTTAAAACAAAAAAGGGAATGTAAAAAATTAAACGAAAATACATAACAGAAAGAAACAAATTCAAAAACTAAAATAAGTTTCTAAAAATTCCAAAAAAAAAAAATATGAAAAAGGAAATCAAATAAGTGAAAAAAGGAAAAAATACCGAAATAAGTTTCTAAAAATTATATTAAATTCAAAAAAATATATATTTTTCTTTTTAAAAACATAAAATCTTAAAATTGAAAGAAAATCAAATTGAAAACGAAAAAAATATTTAAAAAAATCCGTTGCTGGAGGATTCTAACCTCGGATCTCTCGAATGGCACTGTATTTCTTACTGTCCTTAAATTATGTTACATAAGACTTGCAAACTTCTTAGCCAGAATTTCCGTTAGTCTCAACGCAGCGAAGTCCCATCGGACCA
>NW_016160689.1:33372-60688 GCF_001687245.7 Rhagoletis zephyria | reverse complement strand
TTACATAAATTATTTGAAAAGCATGTGCCTAAACGTATGTATGTTCCTGCAGAACAAACACAGTTATGGTTCACTAAAGAACTGACAAATTTAAAAAACAGAAAGTCGCGTTATTTTAGATTACACAAAAAAACCGGTTTACACTCATACTATGTAAAATACTCACTTTTGCGTCATAAGTTTTTTGAATTAAGCAAAAAGTGTTATAAAGCTCACTTGTGTAAAATCAAACGGCGTATAATACATAACCCCAAATCATTTCATGACTTCGAAAACTCCAAACGAAATGTACGTGGGTTTCCTTCCGCCATGAAGTATCAAAATACCGTCTCTAGTCATAATCAAACAATTTCTAACATGTTCGCTCAGTTTTTTAAATCCAATTATTCCATTAACTCTNTTCCATTAACTCACATGCTAACATTGACTATCCTTTTAAACTATGTCCAATGAACTCAATAAATATCCCAGTAATATCTCCCGATGATGTAGTAGTTTATCTGAAATCCTTAAAGCAGTCCTTCAGTTATGGTCCTGACCAGATCCCTACTTGGCTTGGATTCTTATAAATTGTGCTGATTATCTCTATGAGCCGTTAACAGCGTTATTTAATTTGTCTTTTAAAGAGGGCGTTTTTCCAACTATATGGAAGGAATCGTTCATAACCCCGTTACATAAAAGCGGTAGCAGGTCTTCAGTGGAGAACTACCGGGGAGTAGCTTAGCTTTCTGCAATTCCTAAAGTATTTGAAGCAATTAGAACAAATCAGTTGACGCATTCTATCTCTTCTAGCATTTCATATAGTCAACATGGAACTTCTACAAATTTACTTGAATTAACATCCTATATCTCAAAAGCATTTAGTCAAAGCAAAACTGTTGAAGTTATATATACTGACTTCAGTAAAGCATTTGACAAAGTGTGCCACTCGTTGCTCATCTATAAACTTAATCTTCTTGGTCTTACACCTAGTTTTCTACGTTGGATCTCTTAATACCTCTATGATAGATCACAAAGGGTAATGTTTAAAAATACTACCTCTGACGTTATTGATCTTACTTCAGGAGTCCCTCAAGGTAGTCACCTAGGCGCGATTCTGTTCTTGCTTTTTATAAACGATATTTCTACAGATATACAATTTTCCAAAATTTTAATGTATGCAGATGATGTAAAGCTTTATAAATCGTACGCTTCAATTAAAGAAAGGTCTTTGCTACAATCAGACTTAAACAGCATGGCTTACTGGTGTCAAGTAAATCGTATGCCTCTAAATCTTCAGAAATGTAAAGTAATGTGCTTCTCGCGAAGAGCTGTTCATCCCGCTTCTTATACAATAGGTAACGATAACCTGGAACAGGTATACAATTTTGTGGACCTTGGTATCACAATGGATCCTAAGCTTAATTTTAATCTTCATATTAATGTGACAGTCAACAAGGCTAAAAGTGTACTTGTATTTGTGAAACGATGGTCAAAAGAATTTTGTGACCCTTATATCACTAAAACCCTGTTTAAAACATTAGTTAGGCCAATTCTGGAATACGGTTCGGTGGTTTGGAATCCAAGGTATCAAATTTACTCAGACAAGATAGAATCAATTCAAAAACAATTCCTACTTTTTGCTTTAAGAAATTTCCGTTGGGATTCTCAATATAACCTTCCACCTTATACGAGCCGATTAAAACTTATTAATCTTCATACACTTTCCAGCCGCAGGCAAATGCTTGGTACAGTTTTTATACCTTTCATGAGCATGAAATGGTATTATAACTTTGGTCCGATGTTTGTAAGTACCAGAACAAAAAGAGATAGACCCATTAAAATGTATACTTATATGATCAGAACGTCGAGCTGAGTTGATTTAGCCATGTCCGTCTGTCCGTCTGTCCGTCTGTCTGTCTGTTTGTATGCAATCTAGTCTGTCAGTTTTCGAGATATCCATATCAAATTTGGTAGGTGGGTGTATTTTTATAATGCATTAATCATTTGTCGGAACCGGAAGAATCGGACCACTATAACATATAGCTCCCATACAACTGATTGTTCAGATATGAGATTTTTCGTTATAACTTCTCCATTTATGCAGCTACGAACATGAAATTTTGCAGTACTTTCACCTATTATCAACAGAATACTTACAGTGAAAATTACAAAGATCGGGTCACTATAACCTATAGCTCCCATACAACTGATTGTTCAGATATAAAATTTTTCGTTATAACTCCTCCATTTATATAGCTAGGAACATGAAATTCCGCACTGTTTTCAATAATTATCAACAGAAAACTTACAGTGAAAATTAAAAATATCGGGTAACTATAACCTATAGCTCCCATACAACTGATTGTTCAGATATGAGATTTTTCGTTATAACTCCTCCATTTATATAGCTAGGAACATGAAATTCCGCACTGTTTTCAATAATTATCAACAGAAAACCTACAGTGAAAATTACAAAGATCGGGTCACTATAACCTATAGCTCCAATACAACTGATTGTTCAGATATAAAATTTTTCGTTATAACTCCTCCATTTTTATAGCTAGGATCATGAAATTCCGCACTGTTTTCAATAATTATCAACAGAAAACTTAGAGTGAAAATTAAAAAGATCGGGTAACTATAACCTATAGCTCCCATACAACTGATTGTTCAGATATGAGATTTTTCGTTATAATTCATCCATTTATGTAGCTAGGACCATGAAATTTCGCGCTGTTTTCACTCATTATCAACAGAAGACTTACAGTGAAAATAACAAAGATCGGGTCACTATAACCTGCAGACCCCATACAACTGATTGTTCAGATATGAGGTCTTTTATCATAACTCCTCCATTTATGCAGCTAGGAACATGAAATTTCGCACCATTTTCACTCATTATTAACAGAATACTTACAGTGAAAATAACAAGGATCGGATGATTACAACATATATCTTCCATACATCTGATTGTTCAGATATGGGATTTTACTGTAAAACTTCTTCATTTGAACAGCTAAAACCGATAAATTTCGTAAGATATTTTACAAATAATAATACAAAGTCTACTGAGAAAATCATCAAAATCTATGCTGTACAAGCTTTATCTCCTATAGCACTGATTGTTCAGATACCAGTTTTTGCCATATATCTCCTTTATGTAGGAAACTAAACCCAATAAATTGTGTTACCGGTTTACATACCGATCACATAGCAGTGAAAATCACTTAGATTGGTGCCATATAAAGTATATCTTCCATACCTCTGATTGTTTAGATGCGATTTTTTATATAAGTATGTAACTCCTCTATCGATGTATGCAGATGTATTCAAAAGCAGTAATCTGTCAAAGTAAAATTTGCAGATGTTCATGAAAGGTATGAAGCCTTCGGCATAGCCGAAGACAGCGCTGCTCTTACTTGTTATAGTTAAATTACTAACAGGCTCAATTTCAAGTCCGCTTCTTCTGGGCGAAGTTAGCCTTAATGTTCCCTCCCGAGTATCAAGACACTTTTGTCCCCTATTTCGGAAAGCTTGTAAAACTAATTTAGAATTGCACGACCCACTCCGTTGCTTATGCCTGGATTTTAACTCTCATTCCAGCACGTTTGATATATTAGATCCGCTTTTCAGCATTAAGAAATCGATACTGTCCTCTCTCAATAAATGAATCATTAAAGTAAAGACATAAAATCGGCTGATGAATTTAGTTCGGTAGCTGAACAGTTTTAGATCTCGACACTTAACAAACTCCTGTCTATCGTGACTCGGCGCAAAAATTGAAAATACTGGTTCCCTATGTCATGCGGACTGCGCCCCTCTTGCGGATGGGCGGGAATGGAGGGTAAAAACCGTTGGGATTGTTATTATTATTATTATTATTACTATACATACTTAGGTAGGTGTTAAGTGGGTGTACGAACTTAACCTAAGGGGTGTCGATATGCGACGTATGGGTACCTAACCTAAAACAATTTAAGTGGAAAACTGTATTCGAGTTTTTGATCCATTTTAAAATAATTAATTTGGGCCAAAGGAAGGCTGAAAATTTTCGAAAAGAAACAATTTCCACTCAAATTGCTGGTGAAAACTAGCAGTGATTAAGGTAACATAAATATATTTTAGTTTTGACCCTGATTTAATGTTTTAAATGCAAGTGGTGTTGAAGATTTCATACTTTAAATAGGTCCAAGGAGTAGAAAGGAAGTGTGACTGACAGCTCAGTGCAGTTCTCTCTCAATGCACCATAATGTAAAAGAAAAATATAAACAAAAGATTCAAAATTCGAATTTTCTAATCCACCAGTACATTTGTTAGGAGAGCAATTAAAATTTCAATCACACCTTGTTAAATACGTTTTGAGCTAGTATGTGTGTACATATATAATTGTATTTATATACATACGTACATATACCTATAGTTATACGTTTAGTTATATAGATAGTTATAATATGCTATATATGCTTTATCCTTCCTTTTGGTTGCTTGCGGACTCACCCACCGTTGCAGCAGGCCAGTGGTATGGGCACTGCGTCACTGGTGGTCGGGTTTGTTGCTGGATACTGCGGTTGCGGTGGCAGCCGATGTTGTTGTTGGTGTTGGTATTGCTGGTTGTTGTTGTCCGGGTGTTAAAATAGCCGCTGCGATGGCTCCTTGTTCGGTCCGCCGATATGGCAGTTGTGGTGCCGCGCGACGTATTGTGCGCTGATAGGGCGGTGGTGCGTCCGAGGATATGGCGGTTTTAGTGCCGGGCGTCGTGCTGCGCGCTGATAGGGCGGTGGTGTTTCCGAGGACATGACGGTTGTAGTGCCGCGCGTTTTGATTCCGCTGATAGTGTTGTGCCGCGCGTCGTGCTGCGCGCTGATATGGCGGTAGTTCTTCCGCGGATATGGCGGTCGGCACGTCGTGCCGCGTGCTGATCTGCGCAAATTGGAGCGGAAAGAATCTGCTGGAGAAACAAAAAAATTACTAGTTAGAGCCTCAGATCAGATATTTGAAAATGTAGTGAAATTTTTATTGCGACAAAGGAAATGTACACTCGGGTTTGGCCATCCACCGTATTTTTTCAAAATTCACCTACCCCATGGTCAGCCTTAGGCCGTGTTCAGAAAAAAAAACTTTGCACCCTCCTCAATTTAACCCCACTACGCAATTGTGGGCATAACTTGGTCGTTGGAACTTATACAACAGTGAAGGACATCTCTTTATATAAAACGATAACTATTGAATGAAATTTACTTCATTTTACAAAAAAAAAACAAATACTAAGCGATTTCTCCATTTTACGTAACTATCATTAGAATGAATGTGGCTGGTGGGACACTGAAAGTAACTATATTTTACCATTCTGCACTCAAGGATGAATTTTAGCCAAGACACTTAATCTTCACGGATGATGTTTTTTTTTTTTTTGTAAAATATGAATTATGCGCCTTCATTTTCAATAAAAACTGCGTTCTTATAATCTTCATAGAAATATAAAAAAACGAGAAGACTTACCTTACTCGTGCTAATGATGACGGTTGAAGGGTTGACGCACGCTCTAGATGCAATGCTTCTTCGTCTGACGCCTTGTAAATGTGTCTGGTATGACCCTACAGCTCCCGGTGTATTTACGGTTGCTGAAGCTCGGGGTGCAGTTGGGTATCTACAATTCACTTAAACTTTTTTTTTGCAAGAATTTTTATATAGAATACGGTGCGCTTATGTATTTATAGACGGACCACGTACGTCTAAAATTAGTTGATTCCGGCAATAGAGTTTGCGAAGTAATTGAGGCCATACGATTATCATCACTCAAAACCAACTTTGCAGTTCTTCTAACGATCACTGATATTTTAGGAAACGCACTATTCATAAATTAAAACATTCCGTTTATTTGCTATTATTAACTTTTCTTTTTTTTCTGTCTCATCCGTTCCGAATACTTAATATCCAAATGGCCGACATGAGGTTGCCAGCGGGTTTTTATACCTGTGCACTGCGGGAAATTAGGTATTCCCGTTGGAAGAATAATGAGCACTGCGTCATTTGGACTGGTTCCGTTATTCTTCCACCGGGAATTCGCCGCAGTGCAAAGAGGAATGTCAAAAGAAAGAATGTTCGAGGTGGTCCGGGGTTACCATGACCCAGTTACACTGAGCCGAACCGGTTGGTAACCAGCCCCTCAACAGCTTTGCCTGCTCACTGGCCGTCTTCACAGGATACAATTCACGGTTGTTCAGCTGGTCATTTGGTAGCTAGATATAAGTTATATCAGGGCAATATCCGTGCGGGCCTTTATATCTTAACATCTGCGTCCTGGGAGTATGCTTACCGGGGCAATCGCAAAAAATAAAGTCTGAAAATTGGCTAGTTTACATCCAAGAACATAATACCCAGTATTTTTAACAGAAAACGCGAATCTTCTGCTTTTGTGGGCCGTGCCAATTGACAGAAGTTAGGGAATTTTGACGGATCAAATTTGATTTTTGGGGGTGAATACGAAAATTAGAATCTTATCTAGCTCCTGGGCTAGATAAAATTTGACAGCTTCTAAAGGTAATGAGCCTTATCATGAGCTTCATTTTCCCCGAATCAGTTCGCTTTTCACTTTTGGTTTCCATGTATTTACTATGGGCTGATGAACAACTTTCGGGCGAAGCTCAGAATAAGGCGGAATATGTTTGGCGGTAATAAAGAGTGAAAATCAAAATGGAATCTGATACAAAAGAAAACAAAACGTACGTTACTTGGAAGTTATGAAATAGAGGTAAATTTAACAATTTCAGCAATACACATACTACGTTTATACGTAAGCTATTTGCAAATAAAAATAATTTGCAAATACCTAACTCACTGTTTATTCGATGGTGAAAAATTCTTTTTTAATATTGCCTGATTATAAGAAGGGAATAATATGACCATCGAATGAGAGAGCGAAAGAAAATAAAGTTAAAAATGGCAACGTCTTGATTATAAAAAGGCAATAAGGTTACCATCGAAAAAGAAAATAATCCTAAGAATGGCGGCATCTTTCGCTTGTTTGCAAATAGTACCACTAATCAATACTTATTTGCGTGATTTAGTTATTTGCAAATAAAAAATTAACTCAGCGTTTATACGGCAATTTTTACCATTTTTCAAATTGTTATTTGCAAATAATACGTGCGTATAAACGTAGTAACAAAAATAGAGATTCTTCACGAGCGTTCGTGAAGGTTTTTCATACTGTCAAAATTTTACTTTGCTTTTGGCACAGCAAAACTCAATTTATTCGTACACTATGCAGAAAAAGTTACCGATTGGCACTGACCCTATATCAGAATATCGATAATGTTGTCGCCAGAAAGTTTAAGGAAAGGAAAACGTAGCCGTCAAACTAACAAGTTACCGCAATAGATGCCAAGATACAAGCCCTGATATATATAGCTTTCTATATTCTAACATATGTGTCAAGATATAAACTCCATCCCGTGAAGACGGGCAGTTACAGACAATTGCCACAAACTATCACTGGCCTCTGCAGGAAAGCTTCTATTACCCAAAAAAAAAAGTAACCAAATAAACCTGGGGGAACTAGTGACAATCAGCGGCAACTATCTACAAAGAAACACAGCTATCGTCAAAATGGCAGACCTTCCATATTAGATGGTGAAATTTCTGGCAGGCTACCGGGTGCGCTATACGCCGAAGTAAAGTATTTATACTTTGTGCGGCGAACAGTAACCCATAACAATACTAATATTGAATGGGCTACAGAACTGCATACTCAAAATCTTTCTAAGAAATCTAATAAAAAGCTCGAAATTTTGTACGAAAGTTAGTTGAACTTTTTAATATTGCCCTTGGATTCATACCCGTTTTGTTAAAAAATACAGACCTTTTTAAAAAATGACTCAAATTAAATAACAAAAAGTTTAATTCTTAAAACTTGTCAATGTGGGATGCGCTTATAATTTTGACAAGGGGTGTATAACCGATGGTATACTACTTTTCAACTTTTTATTTATTATTATGCTAGTTTTCTCGATTGTTTACGCACCGAATTCATAGTGTAAGTTTCCACAATTTTACAAGAAATGTACCCAGTGGGTTTTGGGTGTTAAAACACCCCCCTCTAGATACGCCACTGAATGTATCCTTTAATAAAACGGTCAGTTTTTTATAACGTATGAAATGATTTTTATTTATTCTCAATTTTAATCGAAACGACCGAATAATCGGTGAATATGCTACGATTAATTGCAAAAAATTGCAAGTTCTTTCCATTAATCAATTAACCGATTATTCGATTTTTTTGCCATCACTACAAACTTAAAAAACCTAAAATTTTGGCTGCAATTTGGTTTGCATCCCCGGAGTTCCGCATTAAGGTAGCTATGGAATGGTAGGGCGAGTTCTCCTGATTTGCAAATATATAGGCGCGTATTCATAGTCCAGCAACTAAGTCGAAACTAATAAAGTTGCAACTTAAATTTAAGTACCAACTTAAAATTTACCTCTATTCATAGTCGCATTTCAGACTTCTACTAAGTAGTTTCGACTTAGTTTACGATATAGCAAAACGAGTGTGAAAATGTATCGATTTTTCTTTACTATATTTTGGAAAAAATGAATTTTTATTAAATAATGTCAAGTTTGATCATCCGTTTATGTAATTTTTATTTTCATTGCATGATTATGCAAAAGAATAAGGTATCATTTTCTTGTTAATTGTGTGAAATAGCCAGAACAACCGCAGTGATGTGAAGTCGATGTTTATCGAAAGCATGCTGTGAAACATACAAATAGTAGATATCTAAATGTTATGCACAAATTTACTTTAAAAGAACTAGCGTGAAACTGACTTATTATTTGAGAATTTATCTAAATTATTCCAATTATAAAATTGTGATGTAGCTTTATTCGAATTGTAATACGCATTTAATTTCATCTTCCGATTAAAATGGATCGATCTTTGTAAATTTTAATTGGAGATTATTCAATATTATCAAAATCACCCTCTACCAACTTAATTTTTACATATTTCGTCTGTTTTCCCTTAATTTGATAAAATACTTCTTCCTAGTTACGACTTAGTTGCAGCTGCAGCCGAAACTAAATTTTAAGTTGGTACTTAGTCAGAAAAGTCGAAACTAAGGCGACTATGAATAGCTTTAGTTGTGACTTAGAATAGTTTCGACTTAGTTGAGTACTAAATATGACTATGAATATGCGCCATAGTTTTTAGCTTCCGGAGGCTTATAGTTTTTAAGTTATTTGTTGTTAAAGTTTGTAAATTGAACTAACCTCTCGGCGCCATTTCACACAATAAACACTATATTTACGTACACACTTCAGCAAAATAGTTGCAATAAAACCCGGTATAATGAAATATAAACATATTTTTTAAATTTATTATGTATTTTTAGTAAATTAAGTATGTTTTTAAAACTATCACGCACTCATATATGTACACGCACATTCTGAATACAGAGCTGTTGTTTCAACCATGGTTTCATAATGACATTAGAAGAGTACTGCCACATCTAAGAAAATAATAAAAGAGAATGGCGCGTATTCATAGTCCAGCAACTAAGTCGAAACTAACAAAGTTGCAACTTAAATTTAAGTACCAACTTAAAATTTACCTCTATTCATAGTCGCATTTCAGACTTCTACTAAGTAGTTTCGACTTAGTTTACGATATAGCAAAACGAGTGTGAAAATGTATCGATTTTTCTTTACGATATTTTGGAAAAATTACATTTTTATTAAATAATGTCAAGCTTGATCATCCGTTTATGTAATTTTTATTTTCATTGCATGATTATGCAAAAGAATAAGATATCATTTTCTTGTTAATTGTGTGAAATAGCCAGAACAACCGCAGTTATGTGAAGTCGATGTTTATCGAAAGCATGCTGTGAAACATACAAATAGCAGATATCTAAATGTTATGCACAAATTTACTTTAAAAGAACTAGCGTGAAACTGACTTATTATTTGAGAATTTATCTAAATTAGTCCAATTATAAAATTGTGATGTAGCTTTATTCGAATTGTAATACGAATTTAATTTCATCTTCCGATTAAAATGGATCGATCTTTGTAAATTTTAATAGGAGATTATTCAATATTATCAAAATCACCCTCTACCAAGTTAATTTTTACATATTTCGTCTGTTTTCCCTTAATTTGATAAAATACTTCTTATTAGTTACGACTTAGTTGCAGATGCAGCCGAAACTAAATTTTAAGTTGGTACTTAGCCAGAAAAGTCGAAACTGAGGCGACTATGAATAGCTTTAGTTGTGACTTAGAATAGTTTCGACTTAGTTGAGTACTACATATGACTATGAATATGCGCCAATAGTTTTAATCTTACCCGTTTTCGTGTTCAGCGTTAAATTAGTAGTGAAGGGGAATGTGGGGTCATATTCCCCATTAAAAACTTTCTTTAACTTAACACATCACTTATGGATTTTGAGATATTTACTGCTAATTAGTGAGGGTATTATCCCTACGCAGAATGCTGTTCTCTGCAAAAGGTGTTCAGCCCCTTTTCTTCGCAACACAGAAAGAGAATTCTACTTTGTGAAGGGTATAATCCCTAAGCGCGGCCGCAGCCCGCCTACGCAGAAAGGTGTTCTCTGCAAAAGGTGTTCAGCCCCTTTTCTTCGCAACACAGAAAGAGAATTCTACTTTGTGAAGGGTATAATCCCTAAGCGCGGCCGCAGCCCGCCTACGCAGAAAGGTGTTCTCTGCAAAAGGTGTTCAGTCCCTTTTCTTCGCAACACAGAAAGGGAATTCTACTTTGTGAGGATTATCATCCCTAAGCGCGGCCACAGGCCTCCTACGTAGGAAGGTGTTCTCTGCAAAGGTGTTCAGCCCTTTTTCTTCGCAACACAGAAAGAGAATTCTACTTTGTGAGGGTTATAATCCTTAAGCGCGGCCCCAGGCCGCCTACGCAGAAAGGTGTTCTGCGCATAAGTACTATGGCTGGTGTAAACGGGTAAGATAAAAACTATTCTCTTTTATTGTTTTTTTCTTAGATGTGGCAGCACTCTTCTAATGTCAGAGTGAAACCTTGGTTGAAACAACAGTTCTGTATTCAGAATGTGCGTGTACATATATAAGTGCGTGATAATTTTAAAAACATACTTAATTTACTAAAAATACATTACATAATTTAAAAAATATGTTTATATTTAATTGTTATATATAGTTGGTAATAGTTTTTTGGGTCACTATCGATTGTGCCGATAGTCGTTTTTTCCGATAGTGCGCTGCCGTCGATAGTCTCGATAGTGTGGATGATTTTTTTTTAATTTGAATGCAGCAAAAAGACATGTAAAAATAACGTTTGAAGGTAATATGAATTCATTTATTTAAATAATAAATAATATAATAAATTGCAGGTTTCGATTTGCTGAAGAATCTCGTCGATTTTTGAAATTTTTTTGCTGTCTATTATACTAAAATTTAAAGGACTATAAAATTGCATAGCAAACATTTTTCTCAAAATTCTGATTACAAAGTTTGAAATTTTGGTGAAACTGTGAGGAATTTTATTAATTGTTGCACAAAGTTTGAAATTAGGATTACATGGTTTTCATTAGACGATAAGCTGGGCCTTTATATAAAAATTGGATAATCTTTAAAGAAAAAAAGAAAAATATGTCGCACCACTATAAAATGTTCATTAATTTACTTAAATTCTTGTTTTTTTACTTATAAAACTTTAAAATGTTTACTTTTATGATTTTATGAGATTTTTTTGTACAAAAAGTTTCATGACTTAAGCTCTAGTTTTCTGTAAAAGTTATTACATATAATGAAACACATGCAATATAAACAACAACAACACGTTGCCTTTTACATTGTGAGTTAGCTATTTGTCCATATTTTGTCACACTTTCCGCACGAGTATTATAAAAAATTTCACACAAACGCGTTTCAACATAGATATGGTACATAAAAATCATACATAGATATGGCAATTCCTCGATAGTATCGATAGTATCGAAATTCAAATATGGCCGATAGTTGTCGCTATTGATAGTTGCGATAGCGATGTCCCGTCGAAACTATCGATAGTGCCATCGATAGTTTGCCACCACTAATGGCTACAATTCACACCAATGGCTACCAAATGTCTCAATCACTGTCTTGATTATTTTGAACACAGTAAATCGGACAGTGATTTGACGTATGCAGCAGTGCTACCGTTTGCCCTGTTCCGCCACACTGACAAAATTCACCGCGATGACAATTGATATAAAAATGACAATTGCAGCTTTTTGGTATTCGCAGCAAAATTCAAAAGCTCGAATCATGCCAATTGTCATTTTTATTGTCATGACCTTTTGGGCAGGTGACAAGGCAAAAACATGTACGATGTAATAAATTTCTGTCGGTGGTCCCCCACCTTTTCCAATTACATCCACATGCACTTTTCGTGCTGTGCAGCGTAGCTGATTTTTCCACGCCGCTAATGTCTGCGAAATAATGTGTGTATGCAAATGTATTCATTCATAAATGAAAGATATAAATGCATACATATGTATGTATGTAAATATACAAAACTTACATCTTTCCACTTTGCTACGGAGCGGGTGGGACCACGCATGGCGTTTAGGCTGTCAGCCATCTGCGTCCAGAGCGATTGCATCAGTTTTGGGGAGCACGGATTATTTTTTCCTTTTTGCAGCTCCGGATGCTCCCTACAAAACTGCACATAAAATTGCAGCTGCTCCTGCTTCGTCCGCTCATATTTTGCACGTCTAAAATGTTTATAAATGTTATAAATATACGAATTTATCTATTTCACACAAATACTCACTTTTCTGGTGTTTCACCGCTCATATTTTTTGCAAATAATCAGCCTCATTGCGTAAGTCGTAAATTAGGCTGAATTGTACGACTCGACAACATTAGCATTGTCTACTGTCGTGCTGAAATAAGTAAACGACGAAAATTGTCGAAAACTATGCAGTGCTGCCAAGTTCTTCCGTTTTAATACACTAGTCGAGTGGAAATTTTAGGCAATGACGCTAAATTTTCGATACGATTCGACTCTCGAAAAACGACTTGCATTCGGCACGACTCTCGCAATGAGGCTGAATAGCGTTGACCAGCTGTTTCTACAACAATGAACTTTTCACCATGCATGGTAAGTTGACGAAAGCTTTTCGCTTGTCATTTTTTGTTAGGAATGCCAACGTGCAACGACAATGACAAAATCACGACAATGAAGGATAATCAATTGTCATTGTATTGCAAAACCGGAATAGGGCTGTAAAAGTGAAGTATTTCGGAGTGACTTGGGAGGAAAAGTGAAGTGATTATCGAAGTGACGACTTTCATGCACAATTAGGAGTGTGGGGTTTTTCGATTAGGTTATATATCACCTGATTGGTTAATCGATTATATTTTTATCACAATAAAAGTAATCTTAAACCTTTTTAATTTATAATTTATTGTTCTCCTGTGCGAATTTAGTGCTGGAATATCTTTAAAATCAAAATGTCTCAAACGTTGAGGAAAGAAAATCACAAATTACAGTACACTGATGATATTAACACTAAAATATAATTAATCGATTATCGATTCAAAGCAACAAAGTTATCCCCAGATACACAGCAACAACGTCACCACCAGATTCACTTTAATGTTTCTTTTTTGCTGTAAAATTTAAGATGTATAAAAACTAAAATGTAATTGTTATTTTCCTTAAATATTTACTAAATAATTATGAAACTTTATCCACTCATTCATTTATGTTCGTTTTACAACTATATATGTGGAAATGAAAATCAAAATGAGTTCTTCCAAATAACCGATGCCAGATCGAAGATTTATTAGGCTTCTTTTGAGTAGCTTTTTGCGAAAAGTTTCTTTGCCATACTTACTATTTAACAAGAATTTTAGCAAACGATTTTTGATTTTGGTTAAATAAATCATATATTTCAAAGAAATTTTTATTCATTTTGAAGATAAATCTAATTGATGGAAAGTGAAGTAAAACGAAGTAAAATGAAGTGACGAAGAGAAGGCTTCTAAAGTGAAGTGAAAAACTTCAATTGAAGTGACAGCGGCAGCACTGGTATGCAGACAATAATTTTTACGTGTTATGAATTAACATACATGTCTTTTTGCCCATATGTACATTTATAATTCCTTCGACAGAATATATTGTTAAAAAAAGAATTAAAGCGCTGAGGAGCACATACATTATAGAAAAGAAAAAGGTTGACCTGAGCAAAAAGTCCGTCAGTGAAGCCACCAGTGTATGAAAGCTCTTTATATTGGTATAAAGAAATGGCGTTTCTTAACAGTTTCATTGTTATAAGGAAACCGATAGACAATATTCAAAGAGTAAGTACTTCACTTTCATATTTTTGAATTGTATTTTGATGTGAACTTTAGTACATTAAATTTAAAGTATATAGCAAACACCAACAAATTTGGTTTACTATTTTTCGAGAACCGTTGTGCAAATAATGGAAGAATCATTTTTTCTACGGTTTTGTTTGGTAAGTAACTTAAACGCATTTGGAGTTTTCATATAAAAAAATTAACAAAACCAGATTTGTTAGTATTTGCTATATACTTATGGACTTATTCATAAAAAATAAAGTGGAATAAAAGCGTTATAAAATGACGTTTCATACATTTTTCAGTTTATAAACCTTTTTAAGAGCTACTTTATTTTTCATAAATAAGGGCATTAAACAGCATGTAAGAGGACAATTTGTATCATTCCCACGACAGCTGGTTCTACGTACCGGAATGACTCGGGTTTTACCCGACCAAGGGCTGTTGTTTTGGCGATCTAACCCCGTTTAGGTCGGCGAAGTATCCCAGAAGTCGTTCGTCCATAGGGCTACATTCGCTACGCTTTCTTCTGCTCAGGGCTGGCATCGAGTCAAACCCCGGGCCAGAAACCTACACCTGCTGTGTATGCCAGAGACGACTACACCACAACTCCACCTCAGTCAAGTGCAATGCTTGCGAGGGGTGGAGTCACCTCAGAGTCTGCTCAGGATTACGGACACATCGGCAGGGGACCACGTCGTTTGTGACCCCCTGCTGCTCAAACAGAGCAGCCTCCACGGCTAACCCCAGTCCACCTGAGCAGCCCAACACGAACACCACAGCACAACAACATAACAACACAATATACCATACCACAACCACAACCACGACAGACCACAGAACACACACAACCGCACCTCGACCCACACGCCGCCGCCAACAACTCTTGGTTCCTTCTCCAATCTGCACGGTATGTCAGACCAGGATATTCCGTAATGTGACATCAGTCAAGTACAACGCCTGCCTTGGCTGGTGCCACTTTAGGGCATATTCAGGTCTGCGCACGACGCGAGATTGGACGAGGAACTTCGAGGGCCCGTGTTGCGCTGCACGGTCGCAAACCTCACTGCGACGCCACCCACCACCACCACAGGGCGGCAACAACCTCAGCAGCGCACACAGCCAATGGCGTCACGTCCACATACATCTCTCACACCCCGCATTACCACACGTCTCCCGAACCACATGAAGCTCCTTAAATTTAACTGCAACGGGCTTCAGAGCAAGATCGAGGAGATAACCGTCTTCATGGGAAGGCATGGTGTATTGATAGCTGCGGTTCAAGAGACGAAGTTGCACAGCAATTCAACATTGTTGAATTGTGCCGGGTACAACGTGCACCGTCGAGATCGCGAGGGAGATAATGGTGGTGGCTTAGCGTTCATCACGCACCACACCGTGCAGTATCATCTTATCGAAGCAGACATCGACCGCAGGGATACCACCCTAGAATGTCAGGGCATTGCTATCCGGTCAGGCGATGTTGAGCTCGAAATATTCNGGCCACTCTCATCATCCCAGACATCTGGAAGGTGGGGAGAGTGGTCCCACTGCTCAAACCGGGGAAACCCGCCAACAAAGGAGATTCGTATCTACCGATAACACTCCTTGCCCCGGTAGCGAAGACACTTGAGGCCCTGCTGCTTCCANTGGACCTGTCAAAGGCATTTGACACTGTCAGCCATTCCACGCTACCAGAAGATATAGAGGCTTCCTCTCTCCCACAGAGGCTCAAACGGTGGTCGGCAAATTATCTGAGTGGTCGACACTCGTCGGTAATGTTTAGAGACAAATCGAGCAAGCTTAGGAAAATAAAACAGGGGGTTCCACGGGGTGGTGTCCTTTCCCCGCTACTGTTCAACTTTTATATTTCAAAGCTCCCTCAACCACCAGAGGGAGTCTCGATTGTTTCTTACGCCAACGATTGCTCGATCATGGCGTCTGGGAATGGAATTGATGACTTGTGTTCGAAAGTAAACGGGTATCTCACCGATCTTCTTCACTGCAAAGTGTCTTGCCCTCTCCCCTATACGAAATCCTCTGCTACCTTGTTCACCACCTGGACGAAGGAGGTCAGGCTACCGCTGGGAATTCACGTCGATGACCAATTCCGACGGTGAATAACCCCAAAATACTCGGAGTAACATTCGACAGCCTGCTCTCCTTCTCTGCGCACGCAACCGCTATTGTCAAGAAAGTACAGAGCCGCAACAAGGTCCGCAAGTCGCTATCCGGCAGTACTTGGGGCATAGACAAAGAAACGTTGCTGGCAACATACAAGGCAATAGGCCGGCCGGTTTTAAACTACGCCGGGGACTAGTAGGACGCAGTGGATGAAGCTACAGACAGCACAGAACACCGCACTCAGGACAGCGACTGGATGCCTCCTGATGTCGTCTGAACACCACCTCCATGACGAGACGAAAATGCTCCCAATCAAGGAGCATAACATAATGCAAGCAGTTTCTGGTTGGGAGCCACAGATGTGGCCACCCAAACAGACAGCTGCCTGCAGAGGATCCCTCGGCTAGGCATGTCAGGAGGCATCTATACGAACTGACGGACGAAGTCCAGAGGTTCATTAAGCAGCCTCTGGACCCGTCAGCATACCGACAGGACCTGAACGGCATTCACAGGGACTCAGTCTCGAGTTATGTAGACTCTAGACCTGTGAATGCCGTTCTAGGCACACAATCACCGGACATTGACGTGACGGGGCTTCATCTGCCTCGGGAGACAAGAACCACAATAGCCCAACTTCGCTCTGGCTACTGCAGCAGGTTAAACTCATACCTTAGCAAACTGATTTCGGATGTGCCAAATGAGTGTCCGGCATGCGAGGGACCCCTCACGACTCGAAACATCTCTTCGCATGCCCGGAAAACCCGACAACCCTAACGGCTTTGTCCCTGTGGACCGACCCTGTAGAGGCTGCACTCTTCTTAGGGCTGCCGTTAGTGGAACTTGATGACAACGACTGAGATATCAACCGATCTGGGCTGGGTTGTTGTAGCCGCTACAACAACAACAATTTGTATCAATTTCTTTTTACATAGAAACCATCGGTATGGAATTGGCCAAGCGTTAACTGGCACAAACCAAAAGTGGTATAGCTATAGGTATGAGTGTATATCAGCGGGAATAGATGGTCACCAGTACTAAGTTTTACTTAGCAACCTTCCAAAAGAAAATAGTGCAACTTAATTTAAAAGGAAGGCCCATAAACTGGAATATAATAAAGGCAAAATATGTTAAAGCAAGCGCATTTATTGAAAATTTGTAAAAAATCAATGCGGCCGTTATTACTGCTAGCAGAATACTTTCTTATTATGTGGTACTAAAACTACTCGTCGGTTTGGACCTCTGGAATAACTACGTCGCCAATTGCCTCTCTTTTACGAAGATTCGTCAGTTATTCACATCAAGTATTGAAATGGCGTTCTGGGCTAAAGGCGCTGGCCAAATGCAGGCTTGCTTTGCGCGCCTTGCTGACTTTAATTTGCTTTGATTTACTTTGAAAACTTGTTTGGCTGAATGGCGGCTTGGAACACTGTCAAGGTAACCAGCTGTCTGGTTGAAAAGTCAATGTCTGTTCCCTTATATTAATAATTGTTTTCCTAGAAAACTCTAGAAAATTTATCAAACACTTTCAGATTTATTTTTAAATCAATGCGAAATAATGTTTTTATTTAAGAGAAATGGTAATAATGATACATACATATGTATATCTACATTTACTAAAAAAAACTTTAACTTAAAAAAGCGATTTACTTGAAGAAAAGAGCTATAAGAAATTTTTTCCTGCAAATTTCGTGTGGGGTTGCAACTTTTTACTATAAGATAATGATATGGTAAATATAAATATGAAAACAACGAACCATTTTGATTTCATTTCGAATTGCTTACATTTTCTGTAACTTTTTTTTAAACTAAGTAAGCAAATTTTTGTTTGAATTTATGTTTTTTGAACAGGAACATACCCCTTTGTCAAACGCTTTCAAATAAAACATTTGCCTATTTGAAACTTTGAGGCGCTTAAAGCAAGTGAAGAAAAGCTGCCATTTGGCCAGCCTTTATACGTTTTAGTACATTCCAAATAATTTTTGACACTTCCCGCAGCGAAGCAAGCAAAGCGAGCATGCATTGGGCCAGTACCTTAAGACTTGTGTTTGTTTGCTAAAGAACTCTTTTATAAAATATTTGATTTTTACTAAATTGTAGGATTATATACACTAGCGATCAAAACATGTACGACATTTTATTACTTACAGTAGCATAACTTTTTTAATAATAAGCGGATTACTTTGAAATTTTGAACAATTGGTCCTTATTATCCAATGAATAAAGCCTAGTATACAGAAATTATAAACAGGTGAAGTAATAAAACAGGTTTCTCGCTTTATTCTCTTAACATTCGGCTATCTTATAGAAATTTTTAAAGCCAAATTATCAAATAAGATAGTGTCAAATATTTCTTCTCGCTCTGATTACTACACCTGGTATAATTTCACCATGAGCTTAAACAAAAAACAAGCTATTCACAGCAAAAACACAAGCCAACTCTATTCATTCAGTTTTGAACTTTTCTGTTTTGAGACTTTTGAAGGTTGATACCAACAGGATTGTGGATACTCCCTTGTTTTTAATTGCGATTTTCATACGTCATAGGGTATTGCTCCCTGGACGTGAAACAATTGAAGGGTATCGCCGATCTAAACGGGGTTAGGTTGCCGAAATAACAGCCCTTGGTTGGGTAAAACCCGAGTCATTCCGGTACATAGAACCGGCTGTCGTGGGAATGCACTCAGTTTTGATCGCCAGTGTATATACACTGCCGGAAAAAAGTATTAACACAGAGAATTTTTTACCATATATGCAATAAATTTTATTAAAATAAAGTGCAAGCTTGAAGTAGGTAGGACTTACCGTTGAATTTTGCCAATTTTTTTCACGCAGTTTCTTCCATAAAAAAAATTTTCGAAAATACTTTATATGGATGTGTATTAATATATCGATGGCTGAGTGGACGATCGACCTATCTCGGCAGCCAGTTCGAAAACGCCCTATCTCAGAAAATGTTTCAACAACGCTCTATCTCAAAAAACTTTTCAAAAACTCCCTACTTAAAGCTGATGCCACATAAAAATTTTGCTTCGATTTGCGTGACAGATTCGCTTTGATAGATAAGATGAACTGTATGAAAATGCACAAAGCATTCCACATAGATCATTGAAGCTGCAGCGCGAAGGGAAAAGATGGCCAACTCCCATCTTTTTGCGCGCTTTGACAATCAGCCGGTTTAATATTTATTTTGTTTCATCCGAATTCGAGTTTTCATGTAGAAACATAAAACTTAAAGTACATTGCTGATATTTTTAAAGCTAAATATATAAAATCCACAGCAATTTTGACGAGTAAAAAAGCAGTACAAAATTGTTTTCTTGGCGTTCATTGTGGCATACCTTTTGCGCCTGGCGCTCTGCTGGCAAAGTTACAAATGTCACGCAGAGCCACAAAGTTTTATCTGGCATCAGCTTGAGAATTTGTTTGATAAACGCCCTATCTCACAAATTAGTTGAAGAACGCCCTATCTCAGCTGCCGATTGAAAAACGCCCTACCTCAGCACATTTTCATTTGAGATAGGGAGTTTATGAACCGAATTCTGAGATAGGGCGTTGTTCAACCAAATTCTGAGACAGGGTGTTTTTCAATAAAATTCTGAATTAGGGCGTTTTTCAATCAAAATCTGAAGTAGGGCGCTCTTGAATAGTTTTGTGAGATAGAGCGTTTTCGAACTAACTGCCGAGATAGGTCGATCTTCTACTCAGGCATCGATATACATGTGCCGAGAGGATCGATCGCGAACGGACGTGTTTCTTATCGCTCTGTTAATGGTGTTAAAAAATATAACAATATTGCAAAATGTAAAGTTAATAGTTGCATTATTGGATTAATAGTGTGAAAAATTTAAACCAATAAGCAGAAATTCAAATAAGCAAAATTGACATTTAATAGCGCGTATTTAAGTTGATGTACATACATACNATTGCAAAGCAATGGAGTGCACTAAAATATTCACTGTTCTCTAATAGATTAGGTGAAAAATGCAATATTTTCGCATTTAACAAAATTAAAGCACGTTTTTCGCTGTAAAGTGAACTGCTTTGGCAGTTTCAACTCGTTCTTCTTTTCGCTCTATTCTTTGTTTACTTGTGGTACACAAATGTCAACGCCCAGGACGGCGCAATCTTGTATTCTATCACTCTTGATACGTATGTATATACGTATATTCATCCAAACATAGCGGCTGCTGAGTGAGTGTGATGTCAGAATGCGCGAAATGCCGAAAAGGCGTCAGAGGAGAGTCGGGTGTGTGTTGTCAAGGTGTGTGTGGGAAAGTGTACCATAGAACGCAAGCATGTGCGTCGTTTATTAAACAACCCCTGGACCCGTCAACCTACCGACAGGCCCTGAACGGCATTCACAGGGAATCAGTCTCGAGTTATGTAGACTCCCGCCCTGTGAATGCCGTTCTAGGCACACAACCACCGGACGTGGACGGGACAGAACTTTATCTGCCTCGGGAGACCCGCACTACAATAGCCCAACTTCGCTCTGGCTATTGCAGCAGGCTAAACTCTTACCTGAGCAGAATCAATGAGGATGTGCCCATTCAATGCTCGGCATGTGGAGAGTCGCCACATAAATCTCGGCACCTCTTCACATGCCCTGAGAACCCCACTCAGCTGACGCCCCTGTCTCTATGGACAGATCCTGTGGAAGTCGCACACTTCCTGGGCCTCCCCCTAGCTGAAATGGACGTTGACGGATGAACCGACCCGAGCGGGGCTTAGTAGCCGCTACAACAACAACAACGACATGCTATAAAAGCCCTTGAAATTATGAAATTGTGATCCAGAATTTGCTGGGGCTTTTATACGAATGTGCTTCCCATCTAAAGCACCTAGCGTGTGTGGAAATTGCCAAATATTGTTAAAATCCGAAGCGATTTTCTACCATTCCATTTCGGTTGATGGAACCTATGCAGATATATCTATATATTGTAATGTTACCTTTATACTAGTTTATCTAAGTCATATGTGCTGCCCTGTAGCTGTCACTTTAGATTTTAAGATATACTGAATGCCCTGTACTGAAAGGACGGCCATATTGTCTTTCTTCTTCCGGTGACTGAAAAAACGATCGGACGTGCCAATTCACCAATCAAAGGAATAAAAATCGGAAAATTTAAAGATAATCAAACAGTGCTTTTACATAGCATTTATACCCTCAGATGTGGGGTGCTACCCTCTAACTGTTCAATTAGTATTTTACCGATCGAACAACATCTTACTACATTTTTTTGGAAAAGAAAGTAAACGCGGCCTAGCACGAAAATGCCTAACACACGGGCTACAGGTAAAACGACTGGAGTTAGCAGCGATTTAAAACGTTCCAGCGAAACTGGTGCTAACACCACTTCGACAATTAAGACAACAAAAGTTGGATCAGCCGCCGATATACAAACTGCAACTGCTCCCGCTGCATATAGTGCCTCCGCGGTACCTGCCTCCGCCTCCTCGTTGAATTTACTTCGGCTGTTCCGAATCCTGCTGCACCCGCTGTTCCGAACCCTGCTGCCTCCGCTGCTCCGAATCCTGCTGCACCCGCTGCTCCGAATCCTACTGCCTCTGCCGTTCCTGCCGGTGCAACCTCCGCCGAGTATGTGCTACAGATTCTGCCGCACAGTCTTCCACCGCTGTCGCAACAATTGCCACCTCTGAAATTAACGTTGGGTATAGCGTCACCGAGCCCAACGCTCAAGATTATGTCACCCCCGGCGTTTCAGTGTCCGCCGTTAGCCCCGCTGTTTGCTCCGAAACACCGATAAAAGCGTTCCCCTCTGATGAAATAAATAATCTCCAGGAGCAGCTGAAAATTTTAAAACTTTGACGAGAACTGGCAGATCTTCAAGCCCAAGTCCAACAAACTGAAATTTATCCAGGCGTCCGTGTTGGTAAATACATATATATACTTTGATGAACTCGACGCAGCGGTCCCAAAATTCAGCGGCGACAACCATTATGATATTAATCGATGGTTTTTGCAATTTGAAGACTATGCCGACGCCAATAATTATAACGAAAGGCATAAGTGTCTAGCCCTTAGGCGATGTATGACCGGCACAGCCAAAGAATTTGTACTAAATCAAGACCTTGCAAATTATTCAACGCTGAAGTCGCTGTTGTGTACCATGTTTAGACGCAACAGTTCACGGCAAGAGGTCTTGCGTGAGCTATGCCGTTGCAATGCAGTCAATTACCGCCCAGTCGGATATACCGGAGCAAGAGCTGGTTGATCTGATAATAGATGAAATTCCTGACAGCAGCAACAACATAAGCATCTTGTATGGTGCTAGCACAGTTTGCGATCTAATAAGACGAATGGAGCGTTACGAGCAACGCCGGCAGAACATCGTACAGCGTAAGCCATCAGCCGTCGTGACATCACGCCCAGAAGCAAAGGCCACTGCCTACGAAGATCTTTCAGCCGTGCACTGCTTCAACTGTTCGCGCTACGGGCCCTACCAAAGCAGCTGCCCAAAACCACAACGACCAGCGGGTTCCTGCTTCACTTGCCACCAACTGGGACACATGCGCCGAGATTGTCCAATGAAGAGGAGCCAGTCGACCAATGTTGCAGCCATCTCGCAGACTATAATTATTTAGAACCTAAGCAAGTTGTAAGTGTGGTCTTTTATGAGCACAGTCGAAACAGATGGTCAGGTTTTATAAATATTATTTCTCTTTTCGATTCCGGTAGCTCGATTAGTCTTGTGCAAAAATCGATTGCTGAACGCTTCCTAAAGTTACCACCTATTGCGAAGCCTACGAAGTTTGTTGGAGTCGGTAAAAGAAGAATCCATTCATTTGGCACTATATTGTGTGCAGTCAAATTTTGTGAAATAATTAGAAAAATCAATATAATTGCGGTCCCAGATGAAATATTAACCATACCAGTAATTCTTTGTCAAAACTTTTTGGAAAAATTTAATATTCACTTAATGAAAATAAATCATTCACCTGCTGAATTGAATAGCATAAAACATGTAACCTCGAAGAGAAATGAATTTAATAAAAAGAGAATCATAAACCCTATGCATCTGATTCGATTATTTGTGAAACTGTTGATGGTGATTGTGTTGATGAATCGGTTAGTAATAAGAATAAATTAAACAAAATGTTTGGGAAATGCGTTCAGAGGCATGATGAGAAGACTTAGGAAAAGTGAACGACTATTCAGACAACGAAAATGATTTGTTCGGTTCGGCAGTGATGGAAATAGCTGCTATTGATGAAAGTGTAGTCCAATCTGAAATAGATATAGGGCCCGGTTTAAATAAACGTGAACAAGATGCGGTAATGCGAATTCTGGCTAGTGAATATTTATCTCCTACCTTGATTGAAAAGAGGCCCTATGACTATAGGATGACAATCCGAACGACTGATAATACCCCATTTTATTGTTTGCCAAGGCGATTATCCTTCAAGGATAAGGAGGAAGTACAGAAGATAACTGACGATCTCATTGAGCGTCAAATCATACGCCCTAGCAGCTGTCGTTTTGGTAAAAAAGAGGAATGGTGAAACCCGTATGTGCATCGATTATAGGGCCCTTAATAAGAAAACAATTCGGGACAACTTCCCACTGCCTCTAATAGAGGACTACTTTGATTATATGTCAGGGAAAAAGTGGTTTGCCCTTCTGGACTTAAAGGACGGGTTTAATCAATTATCAATGGAAGAGAGTTCCATTCCGCTGACGTCTTTTGTAACACCACATGGACAATTCGAATATCTTAGGATGCCATTCGGGCTTAAGAACGCGCCAGCCAATTTGAAGCGATTTGTCTATAATATCTTTCGAGACCTGATAGATGCAAAGGAAGTCTGTGTGAATATCGATGATATACTAATAGCTTCTGACAACTTTGAATGCCATATCAAAACCCTTAGGAAAGTGCTTAGGAGAGTGTATGAGAAAAATTTGGAGCTAAAGATTAGAAAGTGCAAGTTTTGCTACAACGCAATTGAATATTTAGGTTACCGGGTCACTCCATCGGGAATACAACCATCGGAAACCCACATTAAAGCAATCTCGAATTACCCAGTCCCAAAGAATCAAAAGGAGCTTCGTTCTTGTATTGGTTTGTTTTCCTACTTCCGAAAATTCGTACCATCCTTTTCGAAGATTGCTAAGCCACTTTTAGATTTACTTCGCAAAGACGCCGAGTTCATATTCTCAGAACATTGTTTAAAAGCCTTTAAGGATTTAAAGGGTTTTTTAGTTAGTGCACCGCTGTTGGCAATTTATGACCGCAACCGTGAAACACAACTTCATTGCGATGCAAGCAGCCTAGGTTTTGGGTCTGTTCTACTACAAAAGCAAGATGATGGCAAATTTCATCCAATTGCATATTTTTCGAAGACAACTACACCAGCAGAGTCGAGGTACCATAGCTTCGAATTGGAAACATTATCAATCATTTATGCTCTTCTTAGAGGGTGTGCCATTTAAAATCATTACAGATTGTAACTCTTTAACTATGACCTTGAACAAAAAGCAAATTAATCCACGGATAGCCCGATGGGCACTAGAATTGGAAAACTTTGACTACTCTGTACAGCATAGGGTTGGAACCAACCTTGGTCATGTAGATGCTCTCAGTAGAAGCCCATTGCCAGAAAAGAAATACGACTGTATTAATTCAATCCTGAAGTACGAAACAATTGATACTGCAAGCCCTCGGGGACTCGATCCTCTAAAGTCTCAGTTTTTATCCAGCTATAAGGGTTGGACAAGCAATAAAAGTAAATGCGAAGTTGTAGCTGCCGTAGATGATGTGGATATTCAAATCCAAATTTCACAGAATCGGGATGAGAAGCTCAGGGAACTTATGAATAAATTAGAAAAAGGGGAAGTTATAGGATATGAACTCGGGGATGGATTGGTATGTCGAAGGAATGGGGGAAGAATTATGCTTTGTGATCCTTCAGGGCTGGAAGAAAATGTAATCCGCACAATACACGAGAAAATTGGTCATTTAGGCACAGAAAAATGCTACAATCAAATACGCAAAACCTATGGGTTCGAAAATATGAGGGATAAAATTAACTGGTTCATTCAGAACTGCATTAAGTGCATTATATATTCGGCACCAGCTCGTTCCAATGAGCATAACATGTTTAGCATTCCTAAAGAACCAATACCATTCGATACTCTCCATTTGGATCACTTTGGTCCTCTGCCAGCAATTAAGTCGAAACGTAAACATATACTAGTCATTATAGAAGCATTCACGAAATTTGTCAAACTGTATGCTGTGAATTCTACAAGTACAAAAGAAGTCTGTTGCTCACTAGATAAGTATTTCAACTACTAAAGTCGTCCACGACGTATTATCACTGACCACGGCACCTGTTTCACATCCCTTGAGTTCAGTGAGTATCTGTTGAAAAGAAATATAGGTCATGTGAAGGTTGCAGTCGCCTCACCGCAGGCAAATGGTCAGGCCGAGAGAGTCAACCGAGTTCTTAAAGTAATGTTGAGTAAACTCTCTGAGCGTGTAGAACATGCTGATTGGACCGTGAAACTGTCTCAGATAGAATATGCTTTAAATAATACTGTCCACAGTACAACCAAATACACACCAAGTGATTTGCTTTTTGGTGTAAGCCAGCGGGGCTGTATTGTAGACGAATTTACAGAATGCCTAGAAAGCAAATTGTTGGATGAAATCACTAGGGACCTTGAGGGAAGCCGACAGAACGCACTTAGGAATATCGAGCGCTCGCAAGAGTACAATCACCAATACTTTTTAAAACACAGTGTCCCCGCAAATACATACTCGATAGGAGGCTATGCAGTAATTAGGCATGTTGATACCACAGTTGGAACTAATAAGAAACTTATACAGAAGAATAGGGGCCCATATGTTATACACAAAGTTTTGCCAAATGACTGTTACGTTATAAGGGAAATAGAGAATTGCCAACTGACGCATTTACCATACGATGGTATTGTTGAGGCTATGAAAATTCGTAAATGGTGCTCGCCAAATAACGATCAGTCACCAACAGCAATAATAATAATAATCCCAATGGGTTTTACCCTCCATTCCCGGCCATCCGCACGAGGGGCGCATTCCGCATGACGTACGGAACCAGTATTTTCAATTTTTGCGCCGAGTCACGATAGCCAGGGGTTTGTTAACAGGCCTATTCTGCTGTAACCGAACATTTTGTAACAAGCTAATTTTGTTACCAACAATTGTCCCCACTTCTTGCAACCGCAATTCTATTTACCTTGGTAATGATTTAATTTATTCAGCAATTCAGCTATGGAGTTTTGTGTAAATTCTGGTGTTGCATATTTCACGGGGAAATATTTTGGTACCTGCTCATGAGATGGTAACAAAATTTAATGGGTACAAGAGTGTGGAGAATACGAAAACCGTTTAAAAATTGACAGTAACTTTACTAACCGGTAACAAAATTTTTGTTACCAACGCAGAATAGGCCTGTAAGTGTCAAGATCTAAAACTGTTCAGCTACAGTAGGGATGCACAGCAGAGGTGCACGCAATCGACGTCGCGGGCAAACTGTGTCACGTTCGTGCGTTATTTAATAAAATTCACACTGTTTATTTTAAAGTAAGTCTTTTATTTTCTTATAACCAACTATCAGCTCAAACGCACAATGTTCTTCTTGCTTCAGCTATGTATCTAATGACCGATGAATGATAATTCTCTTAAACGTAATGGCGGTGCCTCAGTGTTGCCACAGTGTCAAGATTAATATATTATTTAATATAAGTCCACCTTGAAACACATTACACGCTTTTTTTTTTTTTTTTTTTTTTTTTTTTTTTTTTTTTTTTTTTTTTTTTTTTTTTTTTTTTTTTTTTTTTTTTTTTTTTTTTTTTTTTTTTTTT
>NW_016160689.1:29960-30151 GCF_001687245.7 Rhagoletis zephyria | reverse complement strand
TGTACTTGCATTTGTGAAACGATGGTCAAAAGAATTTAGTGACCCTTATATCACTCAAACCCTGTTTACAACATTAGTTAGGCCGATTGTGGAATACGGCTCGGTGGTTTGGAATCCAAGGTATCAAATTTACACAGACAAGATAGAATCAATTCAAAAACAATTCCTACTTTTTGCTTTAAGAAATTTCC
>NW_016160689.1:0-29231 GCF_001687245.7 Rhagoletis zephyria | reverse complement strand
CTCCTCTCTCAATAAGTGAATTATTAACATAAATACATAAAATCAGCTGATGAATTTAGTTCTGTAGCTGAACAGTTTTAGATCTCGACACTTAACAAACTCCTGCCTATCGTGACTCGGCGCAAAAATTTAAAATATTGGTTCCGTACGTCATGCGGACTGCGCCCCTCGTGCGGATGGGCGGGAATGGAGGGTAAAAACCGTTGGGATATTATTATTATTATAAAAGCTACTATTCTATACGAACACAGATATGTATACTTCCTAATAGGCTTGTAAAATGCCCAATACCCAAATCCCTCGCATGAGTTATTATCGGTAAAAAATTGGGTACGCTCAAATCTGGCATCGCTGCAGCTAGTACAGCGCCAGTGAAACAGTGTTGATATTTTAAGTACAATTGTACTTTTTTCAGTACAATTAATTTTAGAATGTACAAAAGTACAATTGCCGATTTTAAGAACAATTTCGACATCAAAAATACTTTTTGTACCAAACGCTCAAATGCTTCTAGCACTTTGATTCTTAATCCGTTTACATTTAAGTAAATGGATATACCTATATTTCATATTTGCTACAAAACGAAATTATGAGTTGTAATTTTGAATGTAAACGTGATTGTGAACAGTAATATTAGTGATGTGCGTTATGGTGATTGCGATTTCTTATCACCGGCGGGTGAAATATCCCTCATCGCTATTTATTTTGAAAAAATCTTTGGAAATGCAATTTACCTAATGGCGATCCTGCAGAAATAGAAGTAATTGAGCAATTCGGGGGTTGAAAGTAAAAAAATGTATGTAAATTCCATGCGTTGAAATTATAAATTTCCCTTGAGGATTTCCATTTTATCGATAGTGATCTCATTTTATGTTCATTAATATGAACTGACCTATATAGTGTATTAATGTTTTATCATCATTGTCTTCATCTTTGACAAAATTACACGGTCACCCGGTATTTATTTTATTTTTTAAAATAATTTTAATAATTTTTTTTTATAAAATTGTAGCTCATTATCAAACAAAAACCTTGCAAATAAATCGAAACTTGAAAGAATGAAAAAAATCAACAAAGTTTCATCAAATTTTCACAGTTTTTGTTCAGAATTTTTAGACATGTTTTGGGTTAACAATTTTGTAGCCCATTCATTCTAGTATAATAATGTGCAAGTTTGAAGTGTCTAGAAAATACCATTGACTAATTATATATTCTTTATCAATTTAAAAGAATTTCGGTTTAGTTAGAAATCCTCTAAAACCATTTTGATCATTATTTTACATAAAAAAATGTTAACCTTAAGATTTTACGACGATTAACACGTCTTGTGAATCCCCTATACCTATATGTGATTTTAGTAATGTTGTTTATTTTTCAGAATATTTCAGATGAGTCTATTGATATCGATGACAACACAACAATCCAATCAGTTGAGTTGCCATTAAGCTATACACCATCTACTTCTAAGGGAAAGCGTAAGCGGGAAGATGAGGAGACGACAAAATTTGACGAGGCTTTAGACAAGCTAGTGAATATAACAAAACCTGCTACTGATGTTTACAGTGCTTTTGCTGAGAGCATAGCTATGCAACTACGATCGTTGCCTGAAAAAGTTGCATACAGGACGATGACTGATATACAAAACTTGCTGTTTCAAAGGAAACTTGAAGGTCATTGACCGAATTCAGCATCATCGCCAAACACATGCGATGCGGACATTTTATTTACGGCAATGTCTGATGCAGATATACTTCCTGACAATATCAGTGATGATGACTCGTTCCTTTTATAAATAAAAATTTAACAAATGTATTTATGTGTGTGTAGTTATTTGGAAATACATAGGGTTGTTTTCACAGTCATTATTTAACTAATATATTAATGTTCAAAAAAAACACTTTTCATTTCACAGTACCAACCAATGTACTAGATAACCAATTTCCATCAATTAGTTAACAAACAGTTAAAAAATGTTGTTTTTCTATTAGTTAACCAATGACTGTGAAAACGGCACATTGTAAAGTATATTAAAAATAATCGCAGTGTGCTGTACGGAGTCCTTCCCTGTAACACCTTGGGCTGCTCTGGGTGAACTGGTTAGAGGTGGGTAACTCAACTCAGAGTTGAGTTATTGAGTTGATTCCTATAAGTGAATCGGTAACTCAGACTCCCTGTCCAAAAAAAATGTAACTCAGTAACTCAGTTGATGCCGTAGGGCTCACATGAATCAAATGAATCATAGTGGCTCGTATTTGTCCATATAACTCTCTCGCTTCGCCACAGTGTTTAGCATGGCAAAGTCTTGCATTTTGTTTTTGCACGAGGCGAATTTATACAAGGTGGTGGCAAGAATACAACAACAACAACCACATGTATTTTGTATTGCGGGTGTTATGTCAAATCTCACAAATTCTTATAATTTCGTTTTTTTTTTTATTTTTTCTCGAAATATGTATGTATGTAAGATATATAAAGATGTGCATATCAAATCAATTGCCTTTCCAACCATATCCACATTTTGAAATTCGGTACAATAGGTTTCGAAATATAAGCTTTTGAAAATATTGAAAATTCCACCTTTACCCTCCCCCTAGCACCGCCCTATTAATTTGCACACAAAAAAAATTACACCTTTCAAATCAGTAGAAAGGAGCTGACCACGCCCACTTTAAAGTTTTGTTTTATCTCAACGGCCGCTATACCGCATCTATGCCTCAAAACGAGTCTACGATACGAATGAGTGTAACATACAAAGAGTCAAATGAGTTAGTTGAATGAGCTGACTCCTTAAAGTGAGTTGGAGTCATTGAGTCAACTCCTATAAATTTGCTGAGTTACCCACCCTTAGAACTGGTAAATCAACCGTCACTAAAGGCTGATTCACATACAACTTTCTTCGCTTTGCTTGATAGTTCTTTGCTTTGACATATAAGATCGATGTGGGCATATGCATGAGTATGCTCACATAAGGCTTTCTGCTCATTGGTCGTCCAATCATAGTTGAGTCATAGTTATCGTCATGAAGCAACGATTACATGACGATTACACTTCTGCACACTTGGTCGTGATATTTCAATTCATTTGGCGTCTAAAAATTCACTTGGAGCAGGTATTTTCTGTTTTTTTTGGTTGATATTTTCGCGAAATATTTACAAAAACCTGCAATTTTTTAAATATAGACTGTGCTGCAACATTTCTAGACGTAATTTTCCAGTAATATCTCTTCTTTTCTTTTCCTGGAATGTGTTTTGTGTATGCACACAGAGACTTAATACAATTTCGTCATATTTTATAGTTAAAACGCTCATATTTATTAAATTTTAATGCAATTATCCACTTTTTAATAATTTCCACAGATTTTATGCAAAAAAATACTAATTTTTATACAATTTTAATGCAAATATTAACTTTTTCACTAATTTTCCCCCATAAAATGTAAACAAACAATGCGTGCACAACGATTAGCAAACGACAGTGCCGTACTTATCCGTTTCTGCATCTTCTACGATTTGCCGATAACTAGCCGATAACGACAAGTGTGCAGATCTCCTTTGAAATGCATGTGCTCGGCTCAAAATTTCAGGGCGAGACGATAACGCAACTATGATTGGACGACAAGTGTGCAGATAGCCTAAAAAACGTTTGAAGCAAAGCAAAGCAAAACGAAGCAAAATCTTGGGCAACTCTCAACTTTTGTCCGCTTTGGCAATCAGCTGTCTGCATATATCTTTTCTCATGCGCTTGCATTTGCATTTAATGATAAAAATAGGGTAAATAGGAATTATTATTGCTATTATTAATGCATATTATTATATTGTTATCTATTTTACAGATAAAAAATATGGAGGAAAAGGAGAATGCAAAAACAGTCAAAGCGTTTATTGTAACATACCTTTTGCGTTTCACGCATTGTTGTCAAAGTTTGAACTGTCAAGCAAAGCGAGGAAAGTCTTATGTAAATGGCCCTTAAATATTTGTATCCACTGGGGGCACTTAAGGGTGGGTCACACCACTCTAGCCTCCAAAAAAAGGCCTAAATTGTAGATCTCAGTAGTTTGAAAAAGGAATCGGTTTTATCGGGTTTATTAAGCATGTTCACACCGGACAATACTGACATGACAATAGCAATACATGCACACTTTTTCACTAATACATGCATACTTTTCCATTGGAACAATTTTGACAACTAATACGTATATCTTCATTGTCTTTACAGCATTGTCCAATGTAAACGCGCCGTTAAGCTCCACGGAGACCATCAAATATCTTTATCAACGCTTTAAGGGCCGGTTGTTCAATGTCTGATTAACACTAATCGGAGGTAGAAGCTCTGGTTAAGTACAACGACTGCTTTATCGATCACATGTTATATGCATGATGCCGAAAACGTCGATAATGATGTTTAACCGGCAAGTAGTGATAACCAGACATTGAACAACCGGCCCTAAGTGTATTGGTGTCGTCGGCGATTGTCGCCCACACGTACACTACACCACCTCGTTGTCGGTTATGCTTGATGAAAATTACGAAATTTTGATATTTGACTTAACTGATTTTTTATTTGACTGTCTCGCGTTATGCTTGACAAAAAACAAGCTAACTTGCCTTGGAGTCGTCGCGCGAACAAGTAAAATAAATTGCTTTACTTTTGATTGAGCGTTACCAATGCTTACTAGCTTTATGAAATGTAATAAACATTAATTAATAACATATAACATATAAAATTATGGGATAAATGATATAATAAATAACAACAAATACTCATCCGATGACATCATGCCAACAAACGACCGCTGCGTATTTACAATACAAAGTGGTGATTGACGTGTTCATTTGAACATTTGCGGACAAGACACGAGTGAACCTCACTCACACATACGCAATGCTTGACGTTTTTATTTGACTGCCTCCGTTTCGCTTTAAAATGCCTGAAAATCGCCGCATGTGAACACCGTTTTATCGAATCATGTGTATATAAGTAGCGTTCTTGTACGCGATAGTTCGTACTAGTTTGTACCATGATAAAAACATTACAAGGTAAATTCATTCTCTCATTTCGTCGGCCATGATTTTTTTCTGACGTTTGCCAACATTTTAAAATCATATAAAATTGAAAATAAAAAAATTAAATTGTTCACAATTGTTGTTGTTTGAGATTGAAAATGAGAATGTGTGTGTGAGTTTGAGTTTTGATTTTAAAATTATATTGTTGGCAAACGTCAGACTGCCTCTCAATGGTTTTACCTTGTTATGTTTTTATCATGGTTTGTACTAACTATTACGTTTTGGTGTTCTTGTACCCAAAAAACTTGTAAGAAATGGGAAATTGAGAGCGCATAGTGACATTTCTTATTGAGAAGAAGTTGCTAGTTTTTATTGGATTTTACTGGATAAATTTTTGCTAGTAAGAACTTGCGAGCGAGAAAAACAGCGGATCGCATATTGCTGGGTGGAGGTTAAACTAATAAAAGAAATGTTTATGAGGTTTTTATAGTTGAAATTGACAAAATAAACCTATTTAAATATCATATACATTGTTTTATTAGCAATTAGCTGCGAATAAACAACAAATTAATAAGCTGTTCGTAAAACTTAAAATTATTACTGGTTTTGCGTTCTTGTACTTTTGTGCTATAAGAACACGACTATAGTCAGCTGTCAGACACGTCCAGTGCTGAAGCTGTCACTTCAATTGAAGTTTTTCACTTCACTTTGGAAGCCTTCAACTCGTCATCTTCGTTTTACTTCACTTTCAACAATTTAGATTTATCTCCACAATAAATAAAAATTTCTTTGAAAGATATGATTTATTTAACCAAAATCAACAATCTTTTGTCAAAATTCTTGTTAAGTAGTAAGTAGGGCAAAGTAACTTTTCACAAAAAGCTACTAAAAAGACGCCTAATAAATAAATCTCCGATCTGGCGTCGGTTATTTGGAAGAAGTCATTTTGGTTTCCCTTTTCACATGTATAGTTGTAAAGCCCACAGAAATGAATGGGTGGATAAAGTTTCATAATTGTTTAGTAAATATTTGACGAAAATAACATTTATATTTTAGTTTTCATACATCTTCAATTATGCAGAAAAAATTAAACATTTAAGTGAGTCTCATGATGACGTTGTTGCTATGTATCTGGTGATGACTTTGTTGCTGTGAATCGATAATCGATTAATTATATTTTAGTGTTAGGGCCGGTTGTTCAATGCCTGATTAGCACAAATCGGAGATAGAAGCTCCGGTTAAATACAACGACTGCCTTATCGATCACATGTTATATGCATTATGTCGAAAACGTCGATAATGATGTTTAACCGGCAAGTAGTGATAACCAGACATTGAACAACCGGCCCTTAATATTATCAATGAACTGTAATTTTTGCTTTTCTTTCGTCAACGTTGGGGAAATTGTGATTTTAAAGATATTCCAGGACCAAATTTGCACAGTAATACAATAAATTATAAATTAATAAAGGTTAAATACTTATTACTTTTATTGAGTTGCGATTAACCAATCAGGTGATAAATAACCTAATCGAAAAAACCCAAACTCCTAATAGAGCTCAAAATTCGTCACCTTGATAATCACTTCACTTTTCCTCCAAAGTCACTCCGAAACACTTCGCGTTTAGGGCCGTTTTCATCGTCTCTGGTTAACACTAATCCCCAGTTAAACACTTAGGGCCGTTTGCACCATGTCTAGTTAACGCTAACTGGAGGTACATCCTTCAGTTAAGCACGTTAACTGCTTTATCGATCACATGTTATATGATGGGTGTCGATAACGTCGATAAAGATGTTTAACTGGGAGTTAGAATTAACTAGACATGGTGCAAACGGCCCTTACCATGTTTATATGATGCTTCAATTCGTTCTAAGTCAAACCATGTTATTTGGACACACACATGTAAACTGATTTCTAAGGGCCGGTTGTCATAGTTCTTGAAATTACATTTAGGCTAAGCTTTGTTATAAAATTAATAGCTTATATCCTTTTTTATTGGTTGTTCGTGTATATAATTATTATTTTCCCATGTTTATTATTTTAAAGAATTGACACATGTATTAACAGGGTTGCATCGGGAGGAACTCTGTTTGAAAGCGTGTTCGATCGACTGATTTATTTTGTTGCATATAAACACTTGCATTTCAAGCGGGCTACACTGACACGAGTTAATTCGATTCCGCGCTTGGTGCCATATAAAAAAGGTAACTGTTACCGACGTTGCCGACCCAATGTTAAATGAATGGAGTCAGTATCGTCGGTAACGATGTTTAACTGGGGATTAGTGTTAACCAGAGATGGTCAAAATGGCCCTTAGGGCCGGTTGCTCAAAGCCCGGTTGACACTAATCTCCGGTTAAACATCGTTATCGACGTTACCGCTACCGTGTTATATGCATGAAGTAGAAGACGTCGATAATGATGTTAACCAGAGATTATATCTGGTTGTCACTATTTGCCGGTTAAACATCATTATCGACTTTTTCGACATAATGCATATAACATGTGATCGATAAAGCAGTCGTTGTATTTAACCGGAGCTTCTACCTCCGATTTGTGCTAATCAGACATTGAACAACCGGCCCTTAGTGTGTTTTCACTTGGCTTAAAAATTAGTTAACGGCAGTCTTGCATTGAAGTCAGCCCGTTTCTTGGGGAAGGGGGTGAGAAGAGAGTGGAAGAGTACAGATACCTCCGTCCGTCAATTCGTTTCAAGTTTTCTTGTCTCTTTGGATATTTTCGTTGCTTCCCATTTAAGGAACCAAGAACTTGAATTCAATAAAAGTTGATGCGGTTGGAAGCAAATAGAAAACACAAAAGAGAATGCGAAAGAATTGCTTTCAAGACCTGGCGTGTCTGAACGGGGACTTACTATCGAAACTCTTCGTATATATAATCGAGTTATCAAAAACTTATCGATAACGAAATAGTAATAGCTTTGTTCCACGCGAGACCGCCGGTACCCGCGGGTACTTTCCACTTATGGGTCGTAAAGTCTTTTTCTTTGTGCACGAAACAGCCCGGACCTTTTTTCCAGGCACAAATGTGCAAAAGGGAAATTTGAAATAACAGCTATTGTTGTTTAAATCCGAAAGAAAAAATTTTAAAACACAAAAGTGGAAAATACCACGGAATTTGCAGAAAATGTAGTTATATAGTAATTTTATTTGCCATAAAAGATACATACACGTAAAATCATTGTTTAGAGCCGATTTGTTGATTCTGGGCACGAAATATAGGGTTTTGCGTTCCTCACGCTCTGGGCCCTTATGGCACGTGTTGACGCATTTTTGACACTTGTGAGAGAGTAACTTATTTTTACGCTCTTTTACCGGAGCAGCCCCGAAAGCGTGTGGAACAAAGCTAATAAATTAATGTCTTATACCATGTTCGGACCGACATCGAAAACATGTTTTCGTTGCTATAACTGGTTTTCACCTAAAACTTGTGTTTTCGCCCATGTAAAATCTGTCTAACGAAAACCAGGTTTCGCTGAAAACTACTTGAAAACTTACATTCTACTCATTCCAATCGGTATCTTCACGAGTATTTGAGATATATTTATCGAAGTGGAAGTCATATTTTATTATTTCGAATACGCCAGTTGGAATTTATTGTCCATGGTCGGTTTAACAATGGAACATTTCTGCCACCAGAACTACTCTGTCTGTGGGCAAGAGAGGCAGTGCGGTGAGGTTAAGTTTCTCAAAAAGGTGTTCCAGCTTCTACCCGCACTAAAGAGCCAATTTACACGACGACTTTTCACCCTGCGTTTTTGGCACGTTCCCTTTTAAAAAAGTCTTCGAAAATCCTCGTGCATTTATACGATGACTCTTTCTTTGCGGCGTTTCTTGCATATTTTTGACATTTAAGCGTAAATTTTCTTTGGTCAACTCTTTCGTCCTCAATTTTAAAGCGGAGCGAATCGCGAACTCAAAGCAAAAATACGAAAAAGTGAACTCGATAAAAGCGAAACGTCAAAAAAATCCCTCGATTTCGCTCACCGTGCGTGCTTGCCTACCCCGCTGACTTCGCTACACTTCTTGCCAACAAGCTCGACACGCATGACTTTCCACCCAGGGTGAAAAGTCATCGTGTGAATTGGCTCCAAGTGGCAGTTCTGCTGCAGCGCACTAACATTCGCGCAACTACGAAAATGACGCTACGCAACTTGCAAGCAAGGTGTATTTAACAAGGTGATGTTGGGGCATGATGCAATAATACAGGTGTTATCAGTTGGCAACTTCTCGCTCTAATTCCGCCATATTGACTGCCTTAGGTGAGACAGTGTTACTTCTTTAACAATTCTTTGCCTAATAATATAGTTGAATATTTTTTTATTTTTTCTCAGTATACACATTTTTTTCTTAAAAAGGTATTTTATCTTATTTTATTTTATTCCATTACGAACATACTATAAAAAAGCAAATTTGGTTTAGGAAAAAATGTGAAATTTTATATTTTTCCCCCAAATGGGGCTTAATTTCTTCCCGTTTTTCTTCTCGTTCTACTGAGCTAAGGCAGTCAAATCGAGCTGTCACAATTGATACTACCTTGGATTTTTGCATCATGATGTTGGGGCAACAGCTGTGTTTTTCGCCGTGGAGGGCATTACATCAAAATGTTTGTGTTTGTTGTAACTCATACCAATGACAGTATGGATATCTGCCTATGATTTGTTAGTGTAATTTTTTACTTATATACGGCCAACATCACCTTATTAAATACACCATGCTTGCAAGTAGGAATGTTCGATATTTAAGAAAGTATCGATATCATGAATCGATTTATTGTAAAATCGATACGGCGATATATCGGGCTGAACAATATCGATATCGGAAAAATCGATGTTGAAAATCCTACTCCCAATTGAATAGAATATTAGACCTGCTTATCAACTCAACTAATTGTGTTATTTCCATCTTCTATATTTACTGAGGATTAAAACGGCATGCCGGTCGACTTAAGCGGTTTCTCAAACTTAACAGCTAAATAAATCACACAAACTGTTGATTAAACCTACTTTAGTAATTTTCCATACACTTCTTTGTAGATGAAAAATAAATTTCAACTTAAATATCGATATTGCGGGTAAAGTATCGATGCCTTCGATATATCGACCTTGGAATATCGATTCAAAAAATGGATTATCGTGCGATGAAATATCGTTATTCAGAAAAATCGATACGATATCGAACATTCCTACTTGCAAGCGCGAAAGTTACAAATACATATGGGGTGTTCACAGTTCGTTCCAAATAGTGTCTCAAAATGTAGACGTCTACATTTTAAGACGTTTTCTAACCGTAAAATCTGTGGTGTTGTTGTTTCCCATACAAAATTGGAAAACGACGCCGTCTACATTTTGTCACACTCAAAGGTATGTTTTTTACGCGTCTACATTTTGCAACCTCGCAGCAGGGTTGCATTATGGCAATACTAATCACATTTTTTTTATTTATTGGGCACGTTTTCTGTATTTGCATTTAATTTGAGCGCAATTTCTGATGAAAAGAAACAAATCAAGGAAAAGAAATAACAAATATTACGAATTGCTAATTAAGTTAAATAATTACAATTTTTCAGAAACAAAATCGAAAGGCGACATATAAAAAATGCACGCAAGGAAGAAATGTCTGGCAACACCAGCAAAGTTTTGAGACGATTTTGCGACGACTGCTAGAAAGGTGTGCTCACAGTTTAATGCTAAAGATGTCTCAAAATGTAGACGTCTACATTTTCAGACACAATTTGGAACGAACTGTGAACACCCCAATACAAAACATCCTATACGTATACACACTGTGTTCTGCTGTTGTTCTTCTAGTTTTCATCTAGTGTGAAACCATGAGAATAATTGTTGTGTCATTCTAGTGTGAAACAGCCCAATTGGCTGGCCAAATTATACCCAAAAACATTTAGGGCCGGTTGTTCAATGTCTGATTGGCACAAATCGGAGGTAGAAGCTCCGGTTAAGCACAACTACTGCTTTATCGATCGCATGTTACATGCATGATGTCGAAATCGTCGATAGTGTAGTGGTAGTGATAACCAGACATTGAACAACCGGCCCTTAGGTTTGAGCTCAACTTGAGGTTAAGTTGAGAACTAAGGTATTTCTCAAATCTCCAACGTTGTTTCTCAACAGTACCTCAAGTGGAGGATCATAGCGTTCTCAACAAAAAGGGTATTTTTCTTTGTATGAAAAAAGGACTGTTTCTCAAGTTGAGAAAATGCTAGTTCTCAACTTGAAGTCCAATGTAATTCTTTAATTGGTCTCAAACATATCATTTACTACGTTTATGCGACAGAATTCATGAATTCTCCATTTCATGAATTCAAAAATGGTCCCGTTTATGCATAGTTCGCGAATTCATGAAATAAAGTGCCTTGAAAAGGTGGCAATGCACTGGCGAGAAACTAAACAGTAGGGTTGTGACTTTTTTGACCTCCTTTTGAATTTTCAAAAGGCGTTGGTACCAGGCAATGAACCATATTATATTTAAATTGGTTATAATATATTTTCAGTATACTCTATTTGAATTTATTTTATATTTCAACGAATACACATAACTTTTCCAGTGTTTTAAATCCTGGTTATGCCACTGAAGCTTTTTAATCTAAAGACAGCATAACCCTAGTAAACAGCTGTTTGTGAAACGTGGTGTTGCCGGACTTGCACTTCACGATTTCATGAAATGATGTCGAATTCATGGTCAACTTTCGTGTATAACTGAATTCATGAAATGGTGTTTATGCATCCAATTTTAACCCAAATTCGTGAAATTAATTCGTGAATTAGCCTATGCATAAACGTAGTAACAGAAATACTGAAATTGAAATAATAAAATACCTTATACCTTTTTGATTGAGACGACATACATAGATGAATTTAAATATTAATTTTTTATTTTATTACTCCTTTTGTATTATGTAGTTAAGCAAAATCATATTACAATAATTCACTTCACAGTACACAGTCCGACAGTAATTTTGCCACTTGATTTACTTGGCGTTTTATTTTCTTTCAAGATTATTTGAGGATATTTTGAAGATTATTTACTTTTTGTTGGTAATTTTCCTCTTTACATAGCTTTAGTTTTTCCTTTGATAATTAAAAATTCGTTTCTCTATCACTTTTTACGTATCTGCGCGTCAGTTAGAGATATCAACTTGAGAACTATGAATTTCTCCAAGGTTGGAGAATATTTTTTAGGGCCGTTTGCACCATGTCTAGTTAATTCTAACTCCCAGTTAAACATCTTTATCGACGTTATCGACACCCATCATATAACATGTGATCGATAAAGCAGTTAACGTGCTTAACTGAAGGATGTACCTCCAGTTAGCGTTAACTAGACACGGTGCAAACGGCCCTTAGTGTTTATTGGGTATGAACAAAAGAATTAGGTTGCTAATGATAAGGAAATGAAGGACAAAGATTATATTTAGTATATAGTATTTCAATGTGATAAATATTGTTGGTACAATTGAGTACTTCACTTGCAAAGTGCGCTATGTAAATTGTTTTAAATTTTTAGTTTCTGGTGGGTTATACAGCGTTTGTGCTGCATTTAAAATGCAACATTTAGCACTTTCGAACATATGTTTTCGAAGAGCATTCATGCTATCGCATTTAGCAAATGTACATTTAAGCGAGTTCGAAATCGTATGCTATTGACAAACAGCCATGTTCCAGTTGCTTATTCAGATCCGTATCTATTACGTTCAATTCTCATGCAGATAATGTGCAAACACCCTACTGAAAAGGAAAAAATAAATTTTAAACCCAAAATTCAATACAAGAACTTGAATTGTTGCATTTAGGTGACGAATTTTGTATGGATAAATGTACATTTAGAGCCAATTTACACGATGACTTTTCACCCTGGGTGGAAAGTCATGCGTGTCGAGCTTGTAGGCAAGAAGGGTAGGCAAGCACGCACGGTGAGCGAAATCGAGGGGTTTTTTGACGTTTCGCTTTTATCGAGTTCACTTTTTCGTATTTTTGCTTAGAGTTCGCGATTCGCTCCGCTTTAAAACTGAGGACGAAAGAGTTGACCAAAGAAAATTTTACGCTTAAATGTCAAAAATACGCAAGAAACGCCGCAAAGAAAAAGTCATCGTGTAAATGCACGAGGATTTTCGAAGACTCTTTTAAAAGGGAATGTGCCAAAAACGCAGGGTGAAAAGTCGTCGTGTAAATGGGCTCTTAGGCCCGGTTGTTCAATGTCTGGTTATCACTACCACTACACTATCGACGATTTCGACATCATGCATGTAACATGTGATCGATAAAGCAGTAGTTGTGCTTAACCGGAGCTTCTACCTCCGATTTGTGCTAATCAGACATTGAACAACCGGCCCTTAGAGCAACATTTAGAGCTAAATGCGCTAAATGTGCTTTTAGGTGTAAGCAAAAACAGCCCATAACGTACCAGTATTTAAAGTAGTTTCATGTCCACTAACAACACAGTACAAAATCTTTCTATATTCTGAAAAAATAGCATGAAATGTTAACTCTTGCAAAGGTCGCTATCATTCTTATTTATAAACTTTGAAGTCTCCATAATCTGATGAACTAGAAAACTAGAACTTACTTATTATTAACTTAACATCCAGGCACATAAATACAAGTAGAAGCCATTTTGACGTTGCTCTCATGAGAACCAAACCTTTAAACTTCAACTTCTTTTTTCTTTATTTCCTATATTTCGGTACGCCTGAAATGTCATGTCGTTTGTTTCTTTTGAAAGTTCGTTAAAAACATATTTTAATTAACATTTGAATTTTTGTAGTGTTGTGCGGTTTATACTTACACGTCTATTCTGCACGTTACCGAAGATTTTGTAACCGGAAAATTTTATTACCAAAAAATGTTACCAGTTCTTGTCACCGCGATTCTAGGTATGTTGATAATGCAGTTAAAATATTCAGCAATTCAGCTATGAAGAATTGTGAAAATTCTGGCATTGCATATTTCACGTGGCAATACTTTGTTACCAGCTTATGAGATGGTAACAAAATCTACCGGTTACAAGAGCACACAGAATGCGAAAAGGGTTTAAAAATTGACAGGAACTTTATTTACCGGTTACAAACTTTTTATTACCAGCGCAGAATAGACCTGTTAGTGTCTGTTGTGTTAAATATAAATCTATTTTTTTTTTAAAGTGCCTCAATGTCCTTCACGTAAGGAGCGTTGCGAAAGCAGCTGTGGGGCAGAGCTGCAGCGTAATGCCTTGCTGTGCGTTAAACATTTTAAAGCAGCAGATTTTATAAATGCACCGAGAGGTACAGGAAAGGCACGTTTGATGCCAAGTGCTGTTACTATGACCCTTAAGGCCTGTATGCAGTTCTTAAGAAAAGCTAAAATTCCATACAAAATGAAGTACAAGAAAAGGCTAAGAAATTTTCTTAAGTCAAATTTCTTTCAGGCAGTACGCAGTTCTTAAGAAATTTGCTACGCTTTTTACTACGGTTTTCTAAAGTTTTTTGTAAAAAAAGAGCACAAGGCAACCCAGGTTTGCAACAGAAATATATGCCCGTTCAATTATTTCTTGAGGAAATCAGTATCAAAAATGTCAAAATTCCTTGGACACACACACGAAATAAGGCCTGTATGCAGCGCTCAAGAAAAGCAAAAACTCCATATAAAATGACGTACAAGAAATGGCTAAGAAATTTTCTTGAGTCAAATTTCCTTAAAGGCCTGTATGCAGCTCTCAAGAAAAGCAAAAACTCCATATAAAATGACGTACAAGAAATGGCTAAGAAATTTTCTTGTGTCAAATTTCCTTAAAGCAGTGTTTGCATTATTCAACTTTGCGTTCAACAATTGCGTTCAACTCAACGCAGGGTTGCACGAAAAAAAAGTTGAATGGCTAAATGTTGGCTGGCGACCAACTTTGTGGAAAGCGATTAGTTGAAAGGCCATTCAACCAAAAGTTGAACAATGCAAACACCTTTTTATGGCGAATATTTTGATATTTTTTCATATTTTGATATTTTTAGCCATTCAACTTTTTTTCGTGCAACCCTGCGCTGAGTTGAACGCAAATGTTGAACGCGAAGTTGAACAATGCAAACACACTTTAAGACAGTACGCAGTTCTTAAGGAAATTGCTACGCTTTCTACTACGGGTTTCTAAAGTTTTTTTGTGAAAAAAGAGCACAAGGCAACCCAGGTTTGCAACAGAAATATATGCCCCTTCCATTATTTCTTGAGGAAAGAGTGAGGCAACAGGCTGTGAAGTATCAAAAATGTCAAAATTCCTTGGACACACACACGAAATAATGGCAAATTTTTCTTGACCGTTTTCTTGAAAGCTGCATACAGGCCTTAAGGCAGTACGCAGTTCTTAAGAAATTTACTACGTTTTCTACTACGGGCTTCTAATGTTTTTTGTGAGAAAAGAGCACAAGGCAACCCAGGTTTGCAACAGAAATATATCCCCGTTCCATTATTTCTTGAGGAAAGAGTGAGGCAACAGGCTGTGAAGTATCAAAAATGTCAAAATTCCTTGGACACACACACGAAATAATGGCAAATTTTTCTTGACCGTTTTCTTGAAAGCTGCATACAGGCCTTAAGGCAGTACGCAGTTCTTAAGAAATTTACTACGTTTTCTACTACGGGCTTCTAATGTTTTTTGTGAGAAAAGAGCACAAGGCAACCCAGGTTTGCAACAGAAATATATCCCCGTTCCATTATTTCTTGAGGAAAGAGTGAGGCAACAGGCTGTGAGGTATCAAAAATGTCAAAATTCCTTGGACACACGAGAAATAATGGCAATTTTTTCTTGACCGTCTTCTGGAGAGCTGCATACAGGGCTATAACGCCAAATTTTTCTTGACCGATTTCTTGAGAGCTGCATACCAGCCTTTATGCCGGAAAGCCTCCAACAACACTTTAACTCATAAATCAAAGACAGAAAACCACAAACAAATATCAAATTTTAACTAAAGAAAATAAATAAATAAAATTAAACTTCAAATTTACTTAAAAATGTCAACCAGTGAAATGTAATTTTTTATTTTTCCTTACGCACGCTCATTTTTATTTTTACTCTCCCGAAAACTTTGACTTTTGTAGGTTTGATGTCAAATTGGCTTCTACCAGTTTTTATTGTACCATGACTTAACATACTTATTTATAAAATTTCAAAAGTCTCCATATTCTGATGAACAAGAAAACTGCTTTAGGTATAAGTGCAGAAAACGTACATTTATCTGATAGGAAAAATTTATATTGGGATCGATAGGGGTCTTAGTCCTGATCATAACGGTATTTTTTTTTGAGGTGGAAGTAATAATTATTGGTGTTGTTGAAGGCCAAAAAATGAATTTTTGAACTTCTTTAATTGGAATAACTAAAAACTACTGTATTAATTTAAAATACTTTGATGTCGTTTGAAAGGTATTAAAAATATCTTTTTAATGATATATAAGTGTTTCACTTTTTTTGTAAGGCTTATGAGAAAAATTAGATTTAATAAATAAAAACATGACAAACTTAAAAACAAAATGATTTTTATTATTAAATAACGTTATTGACAACATAAAAAATTAGCTAATCACATAAAGTAAAAAATAAGCTTTCATTAGATCTATATATTGTCATTACAACATTTACATTTTACATATTTTAAGTGATTAAAAGTGTATTACTATTGTACATTTACCTCGTAATGTATACATGTACGAAATATTATCTGCAAAAGGTGTTCAGCCCCTCTTCTGTGGCAACACAGTAAGGAGAATTCTACTTCGTGAGGGTTATAATCCCTAAGTGCAGCCGAAGGTCGCCTACGCAGAAAGGTATTCTCTGCAAAAGGTGTTCAGCCTCTCTTCTTTGGCAAAAAAAAAAAATACATTTGTTAAAGAGAAATACTTTTTTATATAAAAACTTGTTTTTTCATAAATTTTTTCAACAAAGAATAGCATTATTGTACATATGTCGGCTGAGATTTCCATTAGGGAACCAATTGCTATTCCGTGCAAAATATACTGAATTTTTTTATGAAACTCGGTGGGGATACTAATGGAGGTCTCCTTCAACTATATTTCTCACTTTCACAATGTTGTTGCTAATAGTACTTAAGTTATTTGTTGTTAAAATATCCCGCCTGCTATCACTACATTTTATTATAACCCCACACCCATGATACAATAATTTTTAGAAGGTAGTTTCACTTCTTCTTCTTATCCGCCATGTTAGCTATCTGACAGAAAACGTGTTTCGTATTTTTTGTTGTACCAACTTTTTCAAAAAGAAAAATCCAGCTTTTGACGTTGGAAAAATAAAACAAAGAAAAGCCAAACATATAAGTAGAGAAATTTTCGAATATTTTGTAATAATTTTCTTCATAAAAAATTAACTGCTGCTTTCGTGGATATTGCAATACACGGAATAGATGTAAGGACACAGCTATAAGAGCCACCGCACACCACAGACTTTATCGGCCGCCTATTTAAATGATAGGGATCGCTTGAAATATGTACATGAAGATGTATGGAGGTGCGCACATTACACCAGCTTAATCGCTCTGACCAATAAGGGCCGGTTGTTCAATGTCTGATTAGCACAAATCGGAGGTAGAAGCTCCGGTTAAGCACAACTACTGCTTTATCGATCACATGTTACATGCATGATGTCGAAATCGTCGATAGTGTAGTGGTAGTGATAACCAGACATTGAACAACCGGCAATAAGTTGTGGTGCAATGGAAAGACTAGCGAGCACATCTAAATTGGCGGCCGATAAAGTCGTGGTGTGCAATGAATCTAATCCTTTATAAACAAGAAATATTGCTGTTATATTTTCATTTTTATGATTTTTATTCATGTGATTAGCATTGGCAAAAATGTATGTATAAAATATGTATATTTATATTAAAAATTAAGTGATCAGTTATGAAACATATATATCTTTACATGTTCTGTTAAAAAATATCTAAAATAACAAGCGATAATCCCCAAGTTCTATATCGTAGCAGTGGCCACATTGCGTGTTTGTCACAGACACGGTTTATGTCAAAAATTTTGAAGTGAAACTAAATTCTAAAAATTATTGTATCATGCCCACACCTATCACTTTTATTTACACAAATATATTATCCTTAAAAGGTTCGCATGCGTTTGTAATACTTTAATATACAATTCTTAATTAATTAATTAAGTAAAACGCGTTTATAAATGTCTTCTCAAACGTTGCACATTTCACAAACAAGCAGAAATAACAATGGTTGACAGTAACACAAAATGTATGCTACCATACGTTAAAAAAATACACCACAAATAAGTGCGTATAATTAGGGGGTATAGGTGTATAATACGTACATTGCTTTTATTAAAAATAATAATATTAGGATCGATAGGGGTCTTACTCCTGATCATATCGGTATAATTTTTTTCGGGGGGAAATAATATTTACTGGTGTTATTGTAGTTCAAAGTACACAAATGTAGAAAAAGTACATCGATAATTTGATAATGAAAATTTTTAATAAAAAATTGCGATTTTTTATAAAAAATTTTTGCCTGCGCCGCTTTTTCCATAAAAATTAATTTTCGCCTGCGGCGCTTTTTCCATAAGAATCAATACTTCGATAAATAATGAAAATTTTTAATGAAAAATCGCTCGATTTTTCCATAAAAATCAATACCTGGATAAATAATGAAAATTTTTAATAAAAAATCGCGCGATGTTTTATTCAAAATTGTCGCCTGCGGCGCTTTTCGATAAATAATGAAAATTTTTAATGAAAAATCGCGCGATTTTTCCATAAAAATCAATACCTCGATAAATAATAAAAATTTTTAATAAAAAATCGCGCGATGTTTTATTCAAAATTTTCGCCTGCGGCGCTTTTCCCATAAAAATCAATACTTCGATAAATAACTAAGTTAACATTTTTATTACAAAATCTCTCCATTTTAGACTGAATCACTTTTTTTTTTTATCAATACATCGATATTTAATTTAAAAAAATTAATTACAATGCCCGTTTTTATTGGTTCTCGTTTTCAGTGCTTTTTTTTTGGGCATTTTTTGTTGTGTGGCAGCACCGACATTTTAGTTCAATTGGTTTACGAAGCAAAAAGTGAGGTTGAAGTTGACATTTTTTGCAACTTAAAATTCAATTTTCATAAAAACTATAAGCCTCCGGAGGGTGGGGTTTTCAGATTTACAATCACAATAAGCCGCTCTAAACCCCCTCATTTTTGTTTTTTTTTAAAGCCGGGTTCCGTATTGTAAAATTTTCCCCATATGTCAAAAGAGAGGTATTTTTATTACTTTTCTAATGCTCAATATTTTGTTTTTTTTTTAGAAATGTTCGTATACTGCACTTGTTCCATCCAAATCTTCAGGAAATAAAAAAAGAAAAAATTTAAATGTTACAGGCTAACCTAATATTCGCGGCTTGCGTTTTGGTACGCATGCCGTCGAATTTGTTTTTTTGCGTCACCCGAAATTGACTTGCATGCGTTTGCATTTGATTTCATTGAGCGAAACGTCAAATCAAAATGTCACGCAGAACAAAAATTGGAAATTGAGTTAGTTTCATACGCACGCCGTTCAATTTCGGTTGATCTAATACAAGTTGCATGTGCATGAGAAATTTTTGACAATAAATTGGCGGCGTGCGTGAATATTAGGTTAGCCTGTTACTTGTCATGAACAAAAGACACAAGATCACGCGGGAAGGAAAGAAAGAAAAAAGTTATTTTCTAGCTGCCAAAATCTCGACGCCATCTTTGTTGTAAGAAGTAAACAACGAAGAGAACGGAGAAAACCGCGAAATTGTTGAACGCATGAATAATCATTTTTATTATGCAAATTCTTCTATAAATCATGCCGTTGTGTTAAATTATTCTTTATCTTATGTGTACACACGTTGTCACAGGCGAAAATGAAGAAAATTGCAGTAAAAAGTCACCACCAAATTGTAAACAACGAAGAAATGTAAACAAACGTCTAATGTCAAAATCGTTAAACTTTTTTCCTAAATGCGATTCTAACGGGCTACTCTCCTGTCCGTGATCTTGTGTTTTTGGTTCATGGTCAGGGATGCCGTTTGCATCTAAATAGATCCAATTGGATATATTTTTAGACGAATTTTTGCGGGATACTTATTTTTTCCGGTCAGTATAAAAGTGGATACTTTTTTTAAATAGGCCAAAATTTTATATTTCCTATAAAGTTTTTTTCGTTCAAAAAGCGATTTTTATTAAAGATGGTAGAAAGCATTACGTTTTCTAAACGTATAAAGAATCGCTACTTAAGCGTGAAATTAAAGCATTTTATTTTTTGTGAACGAAGCAATGAACATATGAAGAGATCTCACTAAAATAGGTATAAGCACAATTGCTTTAATTAGCTTAAAAGGATGCTTTAAGCAAGATCTTAATATACATACATATCGTCGTTTAAAGTACAAAANTAAAATCGGAGGTAAGCAAGCATCGACCACTTTCTGCAGGAAAACATGCGCTGCGACAAGATATTATCACTTTTTCGGCACCTGCAATACAAACACAAAAATTCTAAATAGTTAATTAATAAGACCTATTCTTTTGAACACATTTCAAGAGTGGTTGTATATTTTTTGTCAAAGATGGCTTGAGAAATTGGTGAATCGAGAAGAAAACACGTTTTCTCACTGCAAATTCACAACTGTCAACTCATTGTTCTTCGCCATATTCTTTGTTTACCCGTTGCCACAAATGTCATTCTGCGGGAATGCGCAATCTTGTTTTCTATCGTTCTTGCAAATTTCTCTATGCCACTGATTTGTAAACAAAAGTTTATTTACGAGTTACCACAACTGTCAAAATCGGCAAAACCAAAGTAGCGGTACCTCTGACGGCGCCACCTTCGTTTCGCTACACCGTGGTTACTTGTAGTAGTTTTTTTTTTTAATTTATGTGTCCCTTAGACTCCCTACCGACTCCCTGTTATATGCATGTAGTCGAAGACGTCGGTAACGATGTTTAACCGCAGATTAGTGTTAACCAGACATTGAGTAACCGGCCCTAACTTGTATAAAATCCATAAACGCTGTTCCAAGGCGAATTTATATAAGGTGGTGTTGCTAGCTCAGCTGATTTTGTGTATGTGTTTTGCCGCACGGCTTCTGATATCAAACTGAAAAATTTTGTTTGAATTTCTACACACACTCAGACACTAGACACACAGATTTTGACAGTTTATGCCGCCAAAGCAAAAACAAAATACATGTAAATTTTTATTTTTGTACTCCTGCTATCACCTTATATTAATTCGCCTTGCGCTGTTCGCAATTCAATTATCTATGAAGGAAAAAATAAGCGTTGGCAACTCTAGTCCAGTCGGCATTTTGACGAAGTTCAGCTCGTTCGATTTTTACACACTGAGTACATAAGTATTTTCTGTGGAGATCATTAAAAGTTTTCTGATAAAAGAATGAATTTAATTGAAGTTAGCAAGGAATTGCGAATTTTTAAGTATTTGAAAAATGCCGGATGCGTTGTTTGCACGTAAAGTAGCCTAATTTACCAAAGGCTGGAATTGACTCACATCCGTGTGCTCCGGTAAACTTCGCCGTCGCTCGTTTTGTTCGGTCACCGCTGTTCTCGCTCCCACTGCTTAATACATTGCCATATCCTTTGTGCTCTGCGTGCTTGTTACGCATCGATTTGGGCTAAACGTTAGATACCACCTAACAATTATTTGGGTGTAGTGTTTTGCTGGTAAATATAATATACTCGCTAACTGGATTTAATGACGGGAACTTTATGGAAATGCTGTTTATTAATTAAAAATGCGGTCATTTATTCAAGACTAAAACTCGGTTCGAATATCTTGTGGGTTCTTGTTTACTGGTGAGTTTTCCCAAACATTTGTACCCGTTGTATAACAGTGGTAGTCATTAGGCCTTTACACATACAATATTTATATGTATATATAAATGATTTTTCCATCGAAGAAAGTGTTATTTTGGGACTTTGTCAACGAAATATCTTTAAGGCGCTTTCCCATTACCAGTTTGGATTGCAAAAAATGTGTGTATAGAATAGTGTCGGACGATTCTTTTCAAAAGCCTCTTGGCTATAGAAAAAATGGATCATGCGTAAGTATAAGTAAAGGGAATAGTTCCAGCGGTCCTGTAGCATGCAAGAAGGGTTCGTGAATTAAGAAATTGCACGAACATAAGAATTCATTATTTACAACACCCAAACATACTGCATGTCTATTTTTCAATAAGGTAACAGCGAAGTCGGTCACTGAAACATCTTAAATACGTATGTATACGTACATAAATATATACATGTACATACATGTATATTTTATTGGAAAGGGTTCTATTGTAGTGTAACTAAATTTTGTTTTCTTCATAATTTTTCAGGAGACATTTTCCTTTACTTCCGAACGTTGTGTCCGCGGTGGGCGGAGGGGGCGTGGCCCCACCCTCAGAGAAGGCATAGGCCACCGTTCCCAACGGTACCACCCCTAGCCCCCTTTAGGCCGCTAGAAAAATTGTAAAAAAACTGTTTTGAATGGCGTTTATGCTTCTTTCACCTCATCTGAACACACAGAAACTGATATCAGTTATGTACTTGCACTCCTGCTGGATCTTTTTAATTCAGATATTAATTTTATTATTTTGGAATGAAATTATATTTAACAATTTTGTTGAAAATGTTTGTAAAAAACAACAATAATTTACATTCTGGTAGAAGTTATAGCTGCTACTTCGGAGATCGCCACATCACCTCATCAGACTACTACAGCAGGTTAAACTCCTACTTGAGTAGGTTGAATGAGGATGTGCCGAACGAATGTCCGGCATGCGGAGAGACCCCACATGACTCGAAACATCTCTTCGCATGCCCGGAAAACCCGACATCCCTAACGGCCTTGTCCCTATGGGCACACCCCGCAGAAGCTGCACGCTTCCTAGGGTTGCCGTTAGTGGAACTTGACGACAACGACTGAGATACCAACCGATCTGGGCGGGGTTGTTGTAGCCGCTACAACAACAACAACAACTACTTCATCGCGCTGACTGGGATTCGAACCAGCGACTCCGGATTTCAGAGCCAGAGGTCTAACCACTGACCTAAATTTACCAATTAAACTGCTGTTGCTTTCTCCATTTTTTCATTAAGCACCTACAACCAAGTTCCACTATTTTGTTGCTTTTTACACTTGGTCATGTGGTTATTGTTGTTTTTGTTATTAAAGTTAAGTTATATTTTTACAATTTTAATTTGAAGGCGAGCTCATCATTAAGTATGTTTGTTTTTACCAGCTTTTATTATGGCCCCTATTATGAGTTGCAATCGATCTGCGACTGTGTTCGAAAGTGCTGATCGAACGAATTTCCATTGGCGCTCATTCGATGAAATAGCGCTATTGTGAATTTCGCTCGTTTAGGTTGTTCACAATAGTATATTTTTCACCGCTGAGAAGCTTTGTTTACAAATCGAGCAAATTAAATAGTGTGCTTATACATATGTACTAGGGCATTCAATCCCGAAGCATCTTAACAATCCCGGGATTCCGGGATGTACAAATTCTAATACCGGGATCCCGCGATTTTTCGACCTCATCACAACTTTTTGCATTTTACAGTAGGTTCCCCTTTTTCAACTACACATATACATTGTCACCACATTTGGTAAAAAAATAGTAATTTGTTGTTTAAATATTTTTATTCTAAAATATCTATATTACTTGTAAAAAGCATTTACTCATATTTGCAGAAATCCTTTTCCAAAAAAGGCCAACAAAGTAAAATGAAGAACAACTCTGCCACACTGTGAAAGCTTGTTGTGTATTCAAATGCTACCAGATTTTTCGTTATTACACAGTTCTTGCAAAAAATATTTGAACAAATACAGTTACTCAGGCAGGTCCTGAAATTCACTTCCAAGTGCAAATGGCTCAAGTTCACTTTGAATCCAAATTTTGGTGTTCTCTATTTCTCGTTTCATGTCAAATGAATATTTTTTTTTCGTTTTCAGCATCTTTCATTTTGTAAATGAAACATGAAATAGAAAACATCTCGGGATCTCGGAGCTGTAACCGCGGGATTTCGGGATATGGAAAAGTGTCCGGGATCCCGGAATTCTGGATCCCGGGTTTGAATGCCCTAATATGTACATATGTATGTAAATTTGTGCAAATTAAAATGAAATAAAAAAGAAATAGGGTATAAAAACGTGGTAAAAAATTTTTAATTAGTACAACGGAGTTCTGGTTGAACGATTCGTCAGAGGATGAGAGGTTAGCAAACTGGCCAGGAGCAGAAAACGTTTAAGATAGTTTAAGTGCAGTCTTTCGAATATATTTTGACACAAAGGGCGAACACACCAAAACTGCGACACTTTGGGAAGCTTATATTTTACCCAAAAAGATTTCAATATTTTGAAATTCAAATACCATAAAATGACCATGACCTTAGTTGGACGTAGACGAAGTTTCATTTGAATTTGATTCCTAGTTGAGTTAAAAATGGCAACCGAGTTAGAAACGAGACAAACCATTTTGCACGAGTTTATAAATGATCCGGCCTTAAGTACACGTAAAATTGCTATAAATTAAAGATTGCATTATTCTACAGTTTGCAGGGTTTTAATCGGTACACTTAAGGCCTGGCAGTTACGAGAAAACCAGGGAGCGGGGGTTAGCATGGTCGAAGTGATAAAAACAGTGCTCGGAAGGTCCTCAGTGCGTTTTCGCGAGATCCGAAGGTTTTGTCGGGTTATGTTGCAAAATCCGTACGGAGAGCGCAGTTTTTCGTACAAAAGGTAAAGCGGAAAGCTTCATTGAGATGTTCTACAGCTCAAAGAGCGCCATACCGAGCCGCAAAGTAGAATGTTACAGCGAAATCCCGCAGTCGGAAGTTGCATGGATTCTAAATTAAAAAATACAACTGTACACGAAAGTTTATTTTAATAAAACGTAGAACGTACAAATTACCATGATAAAAACATAGCAAGGTAGAACCGTTCTCTCAATTTGTCGGCCATGATTTTTTTTTTGAAGTTTGCCAACATTTTAAAATCATATAAAAGTGAAAATAAAAAATTGAAATTGTTCGAAATTGTTGTTGCTTGAGATTGAAAATGAAAATGTGTGTGTGAGTTTGTGAGTAAATTTAAAAATTAAATTGTTTGGAAACGTCAAGAATTTTAAAAGTGACTCTCAGCGGTTCTACCTTACTATATTTTTATCATGCAAATTACATGGCAGAAACTAGCTGTCTAAAATGGAAAATTCTCGTACTCCTTTTATATAGTAATAACGGTATGATTTTGACAAGTATGTGTAAGTACCCTGCAAACCAAAGTTCCCGAAATCTTAACGAAATATTTAGGAGTATCTGATTCCTGTAACGATTTTTTTCCGAATCTTCAAAGAAAATTATATGAATTGGTTGACACGAACTCGTAAAGAAATTTCTGTACGAAAAATAAAGAAAATTCTGAAAGAAGTCTGCAAGAAATTCTTCACATAGCAGCATTATTTTAATTTCTTTACCGATTTTCTTCCGAAATTTCGTAAAAGAATGGAAGTGTGCGTAATTTATTTCATTTTAGAATATTCGGCAAAAAATCAGATGGGATCTTTCCGAATTCTTTGAAAATTCTTTACGATTCAGAATACTCTGAAAAAATGGTTTGCAGGGTAACTAAAGTACAATACCCTGCAAACCAAAGTTCCCGAAATCTTAACGAAATCTTTAGGAGTATCTGATTTCTGTAACGATTTTTTTCCGAATCTTCAAAGAAAATTATATGAATTGGTTGACACGAACTCGTAAAGAAATTTCTGTACGAAAAATAAAGAAAATTCTGAAAGAAGTCTGCAAGAAATTCTTCACATAGCAGCATTATTTTAATTTCTTTACCGATTTTCTTCCGAAATTTCGTAAAAGAATGGAAGTGTGCGTAATTTATTTCATTTTAGAATATTCGGCAAAAAATCAGATGGGATCTTTCCGAATTCTTTGAAAATTCTTTACGATTCAGAATACTCTGAAAAAATGGTTTGCAGGGATACTTACAAAGGAATGATACATACATAAAAGAACATAAATACATGAAATTAAAGCGTGAAGTGTGTGTGTCTTCCATCTGTTTCGCCGTGCTGCCGGATCTACTAAATTAGGGTGTTAATTGTGACATCCCACCGACCGGTGAATCCTCCGTGGATTCACGATACTTTAAAGCGGCTAGCTTGCTGACTGGACGCCGGATAACTCTATGAGATGTCTGTATCGCTGCGCTTCGGATTCGGCTATCTCTTCCAGGGAACACTTACACCACCTTTCCCATCTCCCAGCGGCTTCTGGGCAATGCGGGGTCACACACTATTACGAGCTGGTCCAGCTGGAGAGGATCGGTTTCCTCGGTCCATTTGGGACGACACAGCAGTTGGGGCAAGTACTCCACCATCCATCGCTTCCATATACGGTCTTTGAGATTTTGGGCAATCTTCCATTGTTTTCGTGGACAGATGTGCCTCTCGTCCAAGCTGGGTGTTTGCGTTGAATTCATACATCCAATTAAAAAGTGGTTTGGAGTAAGTGGTTCTTCGTCATGTGGGCTGACCGGTATTTCAGTTAGGGGTCGGCTGTTCACAATATTTTCTGCTTCTATAAGGACACTTCGAAGTGTTTCCACTCGAGGAGCTTCTTCCTTCAACACGCGTTTGTATTAACCGTTCCCAGCAACCACCGGCATTGGGATTAGCTGGACAATTGAATCGCCATTCAATGTTTTGTTTAGTCATCTCTTGGTCGATGCGTTCAAAATCAAACAATTTGTCTTCGGACTTCATCTCCCGCTATGCACCCACAAAATAAATAATGCCACCCAACGTTTCTCCGTTCTGCATAGTAACCAAAAATGGTCCGCAGTAATCCACGCCAGCATACGAAAACGGACGCACAAAGGGAGTCAAGCAATCCGTCGGTAGTTGTCCCATCAGCGGCACAGCGGGTTTAGCAGCCCAGCGGATGCATATCGGACAAGCTCGTTTGATTGATTGTAATAATTTTCGCGCGGATGGCACCCAATACTTCAGGCGCACTTCATTGATGACTAGGTGATCGTTTTGATAGTGTCTTCTTGCGTGGAACTGTTGCATGATAAGGCGAGTCACGTAGTGCTTTTGTGGCAGTATAATGGGGCGTCTGGCTGACAGCGGTAGACAGTAGGCAGCGTCAATTCGTCCGCTGGCTCTTATGAGGTCGTCTTCATCAATAAATGGTGTAAGTTTGTGGAGGCAGCTACTTTTCGGGAGTGGTTTGTTCGCCCTCAATGCTGACGCTTCGGACGGAAAACACTCGTGCAGGATGCGGCGGCAAATATACTTTTCAGCTCTTCTTAATTCGGCAGGTGTCAGCTCCCCTAGTTGGCGACTGTGACTGCGAACGTTACTGATAAAGCGCAGTGTCCAAGCGACGATTCTGGTGATCTTTAAAAATGAGGAATAATTAGCGAATTTGAATAAATCACCTGTTACAGTTAACAGCAAAATTCGGACTGGCATTTCTTCCGACCCGTAATCTGGTTGGGCTGGTTCATCTGGCCATTCCTTTTCACCAAGTTGCAGAAACTCAGGCCCCGTGAACCATCGATGTGAAGAGCTTTTTGTAAGCGTTGCCCGTGTTGCATCGTCTGCTACATTGGCGTGTGATGGTAACCAGCGCCACATGTCACTGGTTGTTGTTGTCAAAATTTCTGCAATTCGGTGCTCCACGAAAGGTTTGTACTTACGCTCGCTTGAACGTACNTGTCACTGGTCGTTGTTGTCAAAATTTCGGCGATTCGGTGCTCAACGAAAGGTTTGTATTTACGCTCGCTTGAACGTATCCACATTATCACCGTTTGGGAGTCGCTCCAGAATATAAGACGGTGGATGCGGAAGTTCTGGCTCTGCTCTATGAATGTTTTGAGGCGACACCCCAAGATAGCGGCCTGGAGTTCTAGGCGTGGAATCGTCATTCCTTTTACAGGAGCGCAGCGAGATTTGGCGCAGATGAATGCACGTGCACTTTATTTCCTTGTCGCATTCGCAGATAGGCCACGGCATACGCTGTGGAGCTTGCGTCTATGAAAATGTGGAGTTGTACCNTATTGAAACAGTTTTGAAGGTTTTAAAATTGGACCACCATGTTGACCATGAGTTGCTGAGGTGATTAGGCAAGTGCTCGTCCCACTGAATCTTCTGCCTCCACATGGCTTGTATTAACAACTTTCCGGCAATTGTTATGCAGGCGAGGAACCCAAATGGATCGTAGATCGACATCACGATCGCGAGTAATTCTCGCTTGGTAGGTGGGCGTATACACTGAAGTATTTCTGGCGCAATTCTACAAAACTTAAAATGAAACTCAAACCTGTCTCTCTCTGAGTTCCAGTACATCCCCAATATTTTGTCAACGTTTGCTTGCTTCTCCATGCTTATGATAGCGGCGTTTGGGTTATCGTTACCATTCAGACGTTTTTGCAAGTCTTTATTATTAGAGACGAAATTCCTCAACCTAAACCCACCGGCTGCGTTTATGAGGATTGCCTCTTGGGCGACGATTTCACCACTTATCACCAAATCATCCACGTAAGTATTTCTCATGACCGCATCTACTCCCTTTGGCATCGTTGACGCAAACTGCAAGGCATTGATATTTTTTACGTGCTCAGCGCAACACGGAGAGCAAGCTGCACCAAAAATCATCGAAGTCATCACAAAAACATGTATTTGTTCAGAGTCGTTGCCGTTCCTCCATAGGAACCTCTGTGCGTGCTGGTCGCCTGCTCTAATTTTGAATCGTGAGAACATTTCTTCGATATCTCCCGCAACAGCTACGGCTCCTTCACGAAATCGATGCAGAATGGCAAAGAGCGACTGTGCCTGGTCTGGACCCTTGAGCAACTCCGAGTTGAGCGACGACACTGCAGCTGCGTCGAAAACAATGCGCAGTTTCCACGGTTTGTGTGGATTCGTTACGCCAAAATGAGGGAGATACCAGGTTTTTGCGGAGTTGTTATTGACTTCGGCTGCGGATAGCTCCTTTGCATAGCCCTTCTCTATGTAACTCGCCATGCCTTTTATGTAGTTTTCAGCAAACATTAAATTTTTCTTCATCTTGTTTTCTATACCAAGCAAACGTCTCTTGGTCATGTCGTAGCTCGGTGGAAATCCAAAATCATCTCGTTTCCACAACAAACCGA
>NW_016160688.1:52601-60699 GCF_001687245.7 Rhagoletis zephyria | reverse complement strand
CAACAATGGTATCGAGGTTGATATTGACAATAGATGGATAGTTCCTTATCGTCCACTATTTTCAAAAGCATTTGGNTCAGGCATGACTTTTTTGTTTGTGTAGGGTGGGTGTAAGGCGGGTGAAAGCAACCCCCCCATCCGACGAGCTAGCTGGGGCCAGCGAGCATGCCTGCACGCCGCCCGCCTTACCCGAACACACAGCAGACATAACAGTGTCTACGAAAATCAAAGTCAACAATGGTATCGAGGTTGATATTGACAATAGATGGATAGTTCCTTATCGTCCACTATTTTCAAAAGCATTTGGGGCTCATATAAATGTAGAATTTTGTAATTCTATAAAATCTATAAAATACGTTTGCAAGGACGTAAATAAAGGTCTTNTACGTAAATAAATGTTCCGATGCGACGATGTACGCTCTTCAGAATCCAAACTTAAACGATGAAGTAACCACCTACCAATGTGGAAGATACATAAGCAGCAGTGAAGCTTTTTGACGAATTTTGGGTTTCCCTATCCACGAGCGACATACTGCAATTCAACAGCTCAGTGTCCATTTAGAAAATGGCCAAAGAATATACTTTACTGAACAAAATATTTTACAGCAAGTTATCGCTCCAAGAAATACAACGCTTACGGCATTTTTCCAACTTTGGCAAACGGATTTATTTGCCAGAACATTGCTTTATTCTGAGGTGCCAAGTTATTATAAAAATAACAAATGGAACAGAAGAAAACGGGGAAGTTGTGTAGAAGGACAACCAGATATTTTTAAAGACGACAGTTTGGCAATAATTCATACTGTCCATCCCAGCCAGCAAGAATGTTTTTTTTTTGAGAATACTTCTTTTAGAAGTAAGGGGGCCAACCTCATTCGAAAGATTAAAAGCAGTGAATGGTACTGTCTGTCAAACTTATAGAGAAGCGTTTTTGCTCCGTGGACTTCTTGAAGACGATGCACATTGGCAAGCAACTATGACAGAAGCATCGATGTCAAATTCCCCAAAAAGTCTAAGAAACTTATTTGTAATTCTAATCCATGTGTGCAATATTTCAAATCCACTTGCACTGTGCCAAAATCATAAGGACAATCTATCCGAAGACTTTCTGCACGAGCAGTATTTGAAGCAGTAAATAATGCAAGTAAAATCTTCTTTCTTGATGCACCAGGTGGCACAGGTAAAACATTCGTTATAAGAACGTTGTTGGCTCAAATTAGAAAAAACAAGCAAATTGCACTCGCCGTAGCGTCTTCTGGCATTGCGGCAACTCTTCTGCCAGGAGGAAGAACAGCCCATGCTACATTCAAGCTTCCCCTAAACTTAGCAGCACAAGAAACACCTACATGCAATATAAGCAAAGGAACAGAAGTTCTAAAGCGATGCCAGATTATCGTCTGGGATGAATGCACTATGGCTCATAAAGCTGCTTTAGAAGCCTTAGACCGAACACTACAGGATATTTGCAGCAACAAGAAAATAATGGGCGGTAAAACATTGGCTTTGGCAGGCGACTTTAGACAAACATTGCCTATAACTCCTAGAGGTACACGAGCGGATGAAATAAAGGCCTGTTTAAAATCATCACATCTGTGGCAAAGCGTGACATAATTCAAGCTGTGTACAAATATGAGAGCCCATGTATATGGTGATCAATTGTCGAATAAATTCGTATCTAATTTGTTGAAACTTGGAAACGGTGATTTACAAACCGACACTGAAGGCGAAGTTCATCTTGCTCAATAGCCCCCATTGTTGAAACTGTAGAGGAGCTTAAAACAAAAGTCTTTGATAATCTTACGGAAAATTATGCGATACATCAATGGCTCTATGATAGAGCCATTCTAGCTCCTAAAAATGTTACGGTGAATAACATCAACTTTCAGCTTCTGCAACAGCTTCCTGGTACTTCGCGCGAGTTACGGTAGATGATACTCCACCTAAACAGGAAATGAACTTAAAAAATAAAGCAAGTATATTTTAAGAATGCTAACGAAATATGCTTGCTTAGTAAAAATTGTAACCGAACTCAGCATTCCAAGGTTATAAAGAAAATCAAATCATTAAAAAGAGATTCATACATTGTTGCAACCATAAGTACTTCTACTCATGGTCTTAAACATACATATTTACATATATGCAACATTGTTGCAACCATAAGTACTTATACTTATGGTATTAAAATTAAATATACATATCTACATATATGCAAAGCATATATGTATGTACGAATGCCCATCTAACTGTAGGCAAATGAAACTAAAGCCGCCGTGGCTAAGAAAACAACTGCAATGCTATGGCATGGCAAGTATTGAAAGCAAAAGCATATGAATAATTACAGATTGGAAATAAGAATAATGCTGAGTTAGGAATATTGATACATATGAATATATTGTAATATATACATACATACAAAGAAAGTAGGAGTGTATGGGTTATGTACCATATACCAATAATTAAGAATTGAGAGTAACGACTTTTAGAATTAGTGAACCAAAAGTCAGTTGTTGCCTGACCGTTTTGTGTTCAAGACTTCATATTAAAAGTTTCTTGAAATAAAGTTATATTTGAATCCTTGTAATAAACAAGTGTAAAGGAAGTCCTTGTTTTATTTTATATCCTTTTAAGGCGAATGTTTCTGCCCAGTATTCAGTGCAGCCACTGAAATATATAACTGGCGCAGTCGCGGTGTGAACCTAGAAAACATTTAAAAAGGAAAGGCAACAACTCAAAAAATACAAAATTTAAATAATTAATCAGCTGTACTACCAAAGTGAACTCAGCCGTTTTTTGGTACTGAACTGGAAGTAAAGGACCGTAACAGAACCGGATCAAGAGGCAGCAGAATGAAGGACGAACAACAACTACAAAAGGAGCAACAAGTAAAGTATACGAAATTATATGAAATTATATGTATGGCAACTGATAACAAAAAGGGCCTATATACAGCCTATAAAATTTAAAAGAAAATACCAAAAATCCGCGATTCACCACCGAAAGGGATTTATAAAATAAAAAATATCTCTGCGATTCACCACCGAATGGGGGACCCTCCAGAGAATATTAAAACAAAATTTGTTATAAAAGTTTGAATAAATTGTCGAAGAAAGTGGCTTGTACAGCCTATAATATTAAAAACAAGAAAATCCGCGATTCACCACCGAAAGGGAGACCCTCCGGGTTTATAAAACAAAAATAACTCTGCGATTCACCACCGCTAAGTGGGACCCTCCGAAGATTATTAACTTGATAAAAAATATAAAAATTAAAAATTTTTTTTTATATATGTATGTATATTTTTGATGTGATATTGCTCAAATACAGTGAATTTTTTTATAAATACATTTAAATTTTTTTATGTGATCCGTTAAGATCCTAAAAAAAAGGAAATTATAAAAATTGTGATGATAAAATATTTGAAACACAATTGATTACAGACTAACTAAAGTTTTGAAAACTTTATGTATTTGTAAACGAAAAAAGAGTAATTTAAATTTTAAGAAATTTTGAATCTGTTTAAAATTTTTTTTTTCGTTGTTTTAAACACAACTGTGTGAAGTGTTTTCTTTTCTTTCTGTTATCCTCCAGAGATTACATAAAAAAATGGCTCAAAATATAGAGAATTGCTTAGTAGCAATTACGCAACTTTTGCAACAAAATACTGCACAACAAAGAACAACAGTAAGACAGAGAATAGAAAAAGATTTGAAATATTTAAAGCCATTTGAGGGTAATGTTGCGAAATTACCTTCATTTATTGAGGCAATAGACAGAGTTTTAAGGAAGATGCAGTTTTTCGTGTGATTTATGACTTAAAGATTATCCGTTAAGCAAAACATTTTTTGGCGGTAAATCCACCAGAAAGCTGGGATTTATGTAAGACCAAATTAAAACAACATTTCAGGCCTTCAAAAGACCAAATGACCCTTACATGTGAAATAAATAATCTCAGAGTAGCAAAGATTAGCGAACTCTGCAGAAAGTCGAAACAAATTATAGACGGAATTACAGAATTTAGTGCCTTAAATGACAATGGGGACGTTATGAAGGAAATTTTTACAGGAATGCTTATTCAAAGAATTAAGCAATTAGCGGCGGGAACGTTTGCCTTTTCTATAAGAAATATCACAAATTGGACGGAAATGAGTACAAATATGTACAATTTTATTGGATTAGATGACGGTAATCTAAATCCAATGTTTTTAATTAGCAAACAAAATTTCACAACAAATTTCAGACAGTCGGGGCAAAACAATTATCGCCAACTGAACAAAAATGGTCATAGTGGCCAAAACAGTTCCAATAGTAATATGCGTAATTCGAATAACTTGCAACAAAATCGATATACGAACAACTCACGACAAAATCGATTCTCGAATAATTTCTTCCAAAACAGATATTCGAATAACTCGGGACAAACCCGATATTCAAACCCAATATTGAAATAATTTAAGCCAGAATCGAAATTCGAATAATTCGGGACAGAATAGATCTTCGAATTATTCTTCGGCACAACAAGTACGCAACAGTTCAGGAAATAATGAGTCAAATAGAACTCAGCAGACGAGAAGGTCAAATAGGCCCGAACCTATGGAGGTAGACACAATAAGTCGAAATGGTCAAAATGAGGAGACAAACGAAACTAACGGTTTTTTTACAAACTAGCCTCGGAAAACTGTGACAGAAAAATTATAATTGTACTAACACTTTTCGGAAAAAAGTGGCTTACACTAGTAGATCCTGGTTCTACTATTAGTATCATGAAAAAGTCAAGTTTTGAAAAATATAAGTTACCAATCGTGGAACATGAAAGTACTANATTAGCGAACTCTGCAGAAAGTCGAAACAAATTATAGACGGAATTACAGAATTTAGTGCCTTAAATGACAATGGGGACGTTATGAAGGAAATTTTTACAGGAATGCTTATTCAAAGAATTAAGCAATTAGCGGCGGGAACGTTTGCCTTTTCTATAAGAAATATCACAAATTGGACGGAAATGAGTACAAATATGTACAATTTTATTGGATTAGATGACGGTAATCTAAATCCAATGTTTTTAATTAGCAAACAAAATTTCACAACAAATTTCAGACAGTCGGGGCAAAACAATTATCGCCAACTGAACAAAAATGGTCATAGTGGCCAAAACAGTTCCAATAGTAATATGCGTAATTCGAATAACTTGCAACAAAATCGATATACGAACAACTCACGACAAAATCGATTCTCGAATAATTTCTTCCAAAACAGATATTCGAATAACTCGGGACAAACCCGATATTCAAACCCAATATTGAAATAATTTAAGCCAGAATCGAAATTCGAATAATTCGGGACAGAATAGATCTTCGAATTATTCTTCGGCACAACAAGTACGCAACAGTTCAGGAAATAATGAGTCAAATAGAACTCAGCAGACGAGAAGGTCAAATAGGCCCGAACCTATGGAGGTAGACACAATAAGTCGAAATGGTCAAAATGAGGAGACAAACGAAACTAACGGTTTTTTTACAAACTAGCCTCGGAAAACTGTGACAGAAAAATTATAATTGTACTAACACTTTTCGGAAAAAAGTGGCTTACACTAGTAGATCCTGGTTCTACTATTAGTATCATGAAAAAGTCAAGTTTTGAAAAATATAAGTTACCAATCGTGGAACATGAAAGTACTATTATTAGTACATTAAATGGCAATATTGAAAAGCCGAATATCAAGGTAAAAAGTGATTGTCCTTCGGAATTTAATTATCCACCAAACGCTAAAATAAGGTGGCTTTTAATGGATTTCGATAAGCCATATGATTTATTATTGGGAAATGATTTCATTTTCAAAAATTTTAAAATTATTGATATTGAAAATATGCAAATTATTTTGAAGACCGGTACAAACCTTCCGTTCTATTTGAAAACGATGCAGGAGCAAGTTTATTCATTGGATGCAAGTGAAGTGAAGAGTCTCTCGCACTAAATCATCTCAAATCAGACGAAAAAAGCAAAATTGAAATGTTATTGAAAAAATTTAAAAAATTATTTTACAAAGAAGGAGATACGCTAACAAATACAAGGTCGGTGGTACTTGAGATTAAAACCACAACAGACCAACAGATTAATTCCAGAATTTACAGATTACCTCCTAAACAAAAAAATGTTTGAATTGGAAAAACAGGGAGTAATACGGAAAAGTAGAAGTAGGTACAGTTCTCCGATTTTAATTGTACCTAAGAAAATGGATGAATCAGGTATTCAAAAATATAGATTAGTGGTTGACTATAGGAGACTAAATCAACTGACTGTTGATGATAAGTACCCTCTACCAAACATTGATGAAATTCTTAACAAGTTGGGCAAAGCACAGTACTTTAACACCATTGACTTGGCCAAAGGATATCACCAAATATTGATGGCGGAAAGGGACATCGAAAAGACAGCATTTGTTACTCCGGCAGGACTGTATGAGTACGTCCGTATGCCTGTTGGGCTTAAAAATGCCCCAGCCACTTTTCAGAGAATGATTAATGATATTTTAAGAGAGTACATTAACAAATTATGTGTTGTGTATCTCGATGATATTTTAGTATTCTCCACCTCTTTAGAGGAACATATTAAATCGCTGGAAAAAACTTTTTCAATTTTAGCGAATCATAGCCTAAAAATTCAGGCGGTCAAGTGCAGTTTTCTGAAAAAAGAAACGTAATTCTTAGGGCACACTTTAACAAAAGAGGGAATCAAACCTAATACTGATAAAATTTTAGCTATACAAGAGCTACCGATTCCGAAAACGGAAAGACAACTTAAAGGATTTTTAGGAGCAACAGGCTATTATAGAAAATTCATTAAAGATTATTCTAAAATAGCATTTCCGATGATAAAATATTTGAAAAAAGGAAACAAAATAAACCCGAAAGATCCGCAATATATAGCAAGTTTCGAGAATTTGAAGACATTAATCTCGTCACATCCCATTTTGAAATTCCCAGAGTACGATAAGGAATTCACTATTACAACTGACGCAAGTGATTATGCGATAGGGGCTGTTCTTCCGCAACAAGGTGAGCCAGTGTGCTATATTTCCAGAACACTAAATAATCATGAACAAAAATACGCTACAACAGATAAAGAATTTTTGGCAATTATATATTCAATAAATTATTTCAGGCCATATATTTATGGTACAAAATTCAAAATTATTTCTGATCATTGCCCAATTAAATATTTAAATAATAAATACAAAGAGAGAGAATTTTCCCAACGCCATCAGAGGTGGCTTTTAAAACTTCAAGAATATAATTATGAAATCGAGTACCTTAACGGTAAAGATAACTTTGTGGCAGATTTTTTGAGTAGAATAGAAAACTCGCCTAAGATAAATCAAAATAATGACAATGAGTCAAATTTGGAAATGTCAGATACAATCCATTCTGCAGACGAAGAGTTAGCGAAGATATTGTGAATAAATACAAAATTCAAATAATATTGACTTACAGTCCAAGAGAAGAAATGAGAACAATCCATAACAGAAAAATATTGGAAATAAATCCGATGGATGAGGAAAATTCAATTAAAAGTACTTTCAAACGCTATATATATAACGGAAAAGTGGGAATTTATTCAGAAGCTTCTGAATCGGACTACAACAAAATTCAAATGATGTTAATATCCTTATTTAATGGCGATAACAAAATAGTGTTTATAAAATGCACAAAAAGGGCATCGGAAATAATGGTAGAAGAAGAACTCCACAAGCAAATTTCGCATTATCATAATAAGGAATCTATGCACAGTGGCATAAATGAAACATATAATTCTTTGAAGGATAAAATATACTATCCGAAATTAAGAGAGCACATACAAGTTGCGATCCCGTACGGGTCCGGACTAGTCAGAATCAGTCAGATTTTACTGGAAATCGATCCCGTACTCGGTTCTCTGACTATTGAGAGGACAAAAAAGAGAGTAAATACGGTTCTCTCTCTGTCAGAAGTTACCAGTTTTAGTCCGAGAATTTTTTGCTGGTAAATTCTGGTAAATGTGTCAAACGATCAGCTGTAGTGTGTTTGGCAACCAAATTGTAAACAAAAGAAAAGTGCACTCTGCT
>NW_016160688.1:43344-51402 GCF_001687245.7 Rhagoletis zephyria | reverse complement strand
GTCGGCGTAAAACGGTAGGTCCCTCCTTTTTGTGTGACAACATCAAGGCGCACGCCACAATTCGGAGGAGAAGCTCGGCCAAACACTAACATATGTGTAAGCGCCAATCTATTATTATTATTATTAATATAATTTATACACCAATAAATATGTAATCATTTTTTTTAAGTCATTTTTATTTTTTTTTCTTTTTTTTGTTTATTTAAGTATCTCCATTATGTGCCGTGATACTAAACCTACCATCATCGTCATTATCATTATTATTCAAACTGGGTATTTCCGCAAAGTTGTGTGGTCTTTTTATATTAGCAATATGGACATTCTGTAAAGGATTAATTCGGAAATATGGTTGATCCTTGTGCCTTACTCTTCTGTAGTTTTTAATTGGTCCGGTTTGTCTATTTTCTGTGTATTCTTCTCTATTTTTGTTATGCTTGGCTATTGCTTTTTCTTTTGCTGTTTTAATTCTATCTTGTAATATGGATGGACAAATGTTTTCCTTAGCGAACCTTGGAGAACATTTGATGGTTGAATGATGCCGATCATTATAGTTAGCTATAGCAATCTGCATTCTCATTTCTGTTGAGAGACTTGGATCTTCAATTCCTGTTAGTTTTTCTAACAGGGTTGAGTGAAGCCTCTCAATATCTGCATTACCTGTGTGGTTATTAGGTTTGGTAAGATGGATCTCGACATTCTCGTCATTTAAAAATTTTACTAACTGTTCCGCTCTAAATTCATTATCCATTATGATTTTTTCGGTTTTCCGAATTTTGCAAAATGTTCCATTATTATTGCTTTCTTTGCTCTCCAATTTCGATCAGTAATTGTATAGGCTGCGGCGAACTTCGTTAACTTATCAATTGTTGTAACAAATGAATGTTTGTTAAAATGAAATATATCAATATGGATTACTTCATTTTTATTAGTGGGCGTCTCAGTTAGGTTAAATTTGGGTTTAATCGGATAACGATCGTATTTTATCTGTTGGCATTGTTGACAGTTGTTTATTATTAATTGTAGGTGCAATCCCGTATTCCTCGGACTCGGACTAGTAAAACTGTCAAAAAAATAAAAATTCGCTCAGAGCGAGAGAGTAACATTGAAAAGTAGGGATCGCTTTCTAGTAAAAAATGGTAACTTCTGTCAACTTCAACACAACCTCCAAATTTTGGTTGTAAATTTTTGCTTATTTGTATGTAAACACACTCAGTTCACACATGTAAATAACCAAAAATACTTTCAAATTCACTAGAATCCACTTAAACAAGTAATTAAATACTTTTCAACATGAATTTACTTATACTTATGGTATTAAAATTAAATATACATATCTACATATATGCAAAGCATATATGTATGTACGAATGCCCATCTAACTGTAGGCAAATGAAACTAAAGCCGCCGTGGCTGTCAAAACAATAACTTAACGAAACTAAAGCCGCCGTGGCTAAGAAAACAACTGCAATGTATTGGCATGGCAAGTATTGAAAGCAAAAGCATATGAATAATTACAGATTGGAAATAAGAATAATGCTGAGTTAGGAATATTGATACATATGAATATATTGTAATATATACATACCTACAAAGAATGTAGGAGTGTATGGGTTATGTACCATATACCAATAATTAAGAATTGAGAGTAACGACTTTTAGAATTAGAGAACCAAAAGTCAGTTGTTGCCTGACCGTTTTGTGTTCAAGACTTCATATTAAAAGTTTCTTGAAATAAAGTTATATTTGAATCCTTGTAATAAACAAGTGTAAAGGAAGTCCTTGTTTTATTTTATATCCTTTTAAGGCGAATGTTCCTGCCCAGTATTCAGTGCAGGCACTGAAATATATAACTCGCGTGTACAAATCTATAGATACCGTGCCATGCGAGGAGGAAAGTGTACATTACCCAGTGGAGTTTTTGAACTCGCTTCAGCCCTCAGGAGTTCCTCCCCATAATCTAAATTTGAAAATTGGTGTGCCTGCTATTCTTCTGCGTAACCTTGATCCACCCAAACTTTGTAATGGAACCAGACTGGTAGTAAAGAAAATGATGACAAATATATTTGAAGCAACAATTTTTACTGGATGTGGCCAAGGAGAAGAGGTTTTTCTGCCACGAATTCCATTAGTTCCCACAGATCTCCCGTTTGAATTTAAAAGGCTTCAGTTTCCTTTGAGGCTTAGTTTCGCTATGTCGATAAACAAATCGCAAGGTCAAACGTTAAAGGTGGCTGGACTTCAGTTGGAAGAGCCCTGCTTTACCCACGGTCAAATATATGTCGGATGCTCACGAGTGGGAAGTCCGAATAATCTATATGTTTATGCACCACACAATAAAACTAAAAATATTGTTTATAAGGAAGCCTTAAATTAAATAAAAAGAAAAATTTAGCTCTAAATAGTATGTATCCTTTTTTATGCGGAAGAGAAGGTTTGTATTATCGTTTTTAGATTTTTATTTGATCACCACGAACGAGGTCGGGTACCCTGCTAGTATATAGATAACTGGAGTCTACTACGCACCCTTTCCTAAAACATGTGTTAATTCAATACTCAATACCGTTTATTTATCTAATTTGAAAAAATTTCCTTTTTATACAAATATGTACTGCAGTATTAACCCATTATCACCTAATATTTTCAAATGTTTTGAGAGGGAGTAACAAAACAAAACTACGTTTAAGGCGCAGCGAAGCACGCTAGGTATTTGCTAGTATTTAATAATTAAATTAAATTAAAATTTTCAAACAGGTGGCAACCTTTCAAAAAATATTTTCGCCTGTAAAAGCCATCCCTAGACAAAAGCGTTCGCGTTGTCTGGCTGTCAAAAAGTTCTCATGCCTATACAATTTGTATGAAGAATACCGAAATACCGCGGTGCCAACGCTTAGCGGTTAGAAAATCCGATTTTGACAGGGCGCTAGGAAGTGAAGTTGGCTGCAGGAAACAGCGAAACTGTAATTTTCGTAGTTCACACAAACAAACCTATGCTTATTGTTGGTGTTATTTCTTCATTTGTCATAGCTTTGCCGTTTTTGTTTAGGTATTGCACTTCGGCGTTAACGCTAGGCGTCAGAAAACACGCAGCCCAACGCTTTTGTGTAGGTATGGCAGTGGGCTTTCTTTAACCTTTTTCTTTTGTTAGCCATACTTCAAAATTTTTTTTATCTTATAAATTTGCTTTAACTGAAATTTAGAAAAATGGCCTCTCTAATATTGTTATCAATCATTTAAATTGAACCTCTAGCAATGCAGCGGTGAGAAGTCCATTCTATCATGCATTAGTTTTTGACTGATGCGCGTGCAAACATACCAACAGACAGACAGACAAAATTTACAAAAATTGTTGATTTGGCTTCTGTTGCTCTAATAAAGATCTCCCATATCTTTAATATCTATAATATACAGACATCGGTCTTTTACAATTTTATTATATGTATAAAATTAAGCTTGAGAACTGCAAAATCGAAGCACATAGTTGCACAGTTCATTCGGCAGGGGATATGTAAATGGGTCATTTCCAAACGAAATGCTATTGTTTTGTGCTTTTTAAATTTATTTATGGTGGTAAAAACGAAAAATCAAAAACGGCATTATACGATCCAAATAAAAAGCCACTGACAAAGCTTGTTTTTATTATTGTAAGCCGTTTTGTTTTCTTTTGCGAACGGTATATTTTTGATATATGTATTTACCTACTTCATATAAAAATATTTGTCCCGCTCAGGTTATTCGAAAATCAACATGAAAAAACGTTTAAGCAAATAAGCAATGAAAAAGGCGTAACTATTTGTAAATGACCACCTTAACCTTTATTGTTTTATTCTATTTTCGCCTGAAAATTTTTACAACATAAGCGTGGCTTTCTATTATAATGTTGCCCCAACAAAAGCCTGGCTCCCAAGAAAAACCATGAGAAATGTCATGAAGAGGGTGGAAAAAACTTCAACATTAGCTTACATATGTAATAAATGAGATTCAAGGTGATATGCAAATGTTTAAAAAGCATGCATTTAATATAAAATATCAGTACAATGCTTATCGGTTAGTATACTTTTTTATAATAGTTTCTAAACTTATTTAATCCTTTTACTTACTTTTAAAAAAGTAACATTCTGGAAAATATTAAAAAATGCAAAAATAAGAAAAAAATTTATCTTTGAAAAACCTGAAAGCAATTTTGTATTATGCAAAAATTTTTACGTCGATAAACGGTTTCAAATTAAATTATTTAAATTTACCAATCTTAAAAAAATATATAAATAATACTTGCCATGCACGCTTTGTTTGGAAATTTCCCAAGAACATACATACCTATGTATGTATGTTCATATTTACAAACATACCCTGCAGGGAAACCGCGGACTAGTGAATCACATTTCTATTTCCGTACAAGGTCTTTATCGCCGAAAAGGAACTAGTCCCATAGGAACTAGATCCCCACCAGTCCAAAATCGGCGAAAAGTGGTACTTTTAAGAAACTAATTTTTTCAGTTTTTTTCACTACAAATCTATATCTAAAGTGACGAATTTAGAAATGGTTCGGAACTATAGAAAAAGGGATGCAGAACGAACTAGATCCTATTTGTCGAATTTAGAACTATTTCGGAACTATCGAATAAGGGATGCAGCGGGGGGCAATTGACACTTCCTAGCACATCACCATGTTAAATTTGCCAGTTGCTTGCATGCAAAAGAGATTTATCGCGAACCAGTACTGGGTCTAAATGTACTAGAAGCGCCCCAGTTCAGAACTAGAGATTTTCCCCACAGGGTATGTAAGTACATATGTATGTATGTTTAATTTTTGTGTCAACCACATACTGCACATAAGTGTGAAGCAGAGCTAGGCGATAAGAATTACGATTACTAAACGATTAGGATTGCAGCTACAACAAGCTAAAAAAACAAGATTACGATTACAGTAATCCTTCATCGAACGAACTTTTTTAAAATTACGATTAGTGTAATCGTAATTCAAGTTCGTTCCATGAACGATTACTTTAATTGTAATCTTGTATTGTTTTATTTGCCGGTTATACAAAGGTTATTTCTCCCAAACTACTTTACTTATTATTTTAATTTTAATATTAGTTTCTTTTATTTGTCTGTTGTTTTTTAGATAAATACATATTATCCTCATATTATCGTTAAGCGCGCATTTATGTTTCGCAAATTTATAGAATTACTTCGGTTAAGATTACTCAAAAGATTGTAATTAGAAACATTGTAAATTTAAAATTATTATATTCATTCATCGAACGAACTTAGATTACGATTACAGTAATTGTAGTTTTAAAAAAGTTGAAATTACGATTACTGTAATCGTGATCTAAGATACTACCAATTTAATAATTTTTGAAATTACGATTAAAGTAATCGTATTCCTATATGCGATCGATTACACATGTAATCCTTATCGCCCAGCACACTGTGAAGCGATGCTTTGTCTTTCGTTTATAAATCGTCGCCTGGGTAAAAGATTGTCGTATGTTAATTTCGGCAGTTTGTGGGAAATCGCGCTTGAAGTTTGGAATACAATTTCTCAAAAACGCGAAGATAGATTTTCTCCAAAGTCTCTGGAAATGTTACTAGTTCACAAAGTTCATAAATTATTTAATTTTTAATGTTCATTGTTAATTAGTTTAAAGCTTATGAAGGATTTTCTTTAGTAAAATTTTGTCGTAAGCGTCATGGGTCCACAATTTGGCAGCCACTTTGTATGAAATACGACAAAATATGATCAACATTTGTACTAAATTAGCGAAACTTTTTACTCAATATCTCGGAAACTGTAAGAGACATCCAAAAACTGAGGACGCCATTTTTAAGATATTGATTAGTTTAATATGACTGCATCACTAACAAAATTTTTACTAAATTATCGAAAAATTTTTAGTCAATATCTCAAAAACTAAAGGAGATATCTAAACACTGATAACACCAATCGAAAGACCTTATTTCAAAATATAAAACTGAATCTAAAACTAAAAATCGTCACAATTGCGCTTACGATAGGGCTGCCATAATCCTGAACCCATCGACCAGGACACTTATCATCCAATATATTCCCTTCCCCTTCAGTTGCTTTGGTTCTGATATTATAAGCAATGCAGTTTTGTGGCACAATCCGTAGAGCTGAATGATTGATGGCGATGAAATGCTCAAGTTCTGATTTTTTTGTAATCATAAAAGAACAAATTTCTCGGGACGTTGACGTACCACCATTAGCAAATTTCCGCATATCGTACAACGCGATTCATGATAATTTTTACCATTTTGTATATGCATATAAAAGGCTTACCCAACACGGACTGAAAGAAGTGCTTCCCTGCATGCTTCCTAGAAAGATGTTTCCTATTTACAATTTACGCGAATGTACTTAAGTAAATGTTTATATTACTTAGCATTACAAATAAAATTCAATAGGCATTTTAAGTCCAAATAAAACTATTTGATATGAAATTAAATAAATTCCTTAAAGAAGTATGATTTTTATGAATTAAGAAAATCTTTAAAATAAATTCTTCAGAAGGCGTCCTACAAACGCCCTTTTGAGTAGTGAAAGCAGAAGTCCTTCAATTTGTGCCACTCATATAAAAAATGAGGGGAAAGGAAAGAAAGAGATTTTAGCTCCTGAAATTACCTTCTGGTTAGTACTTATGTATGACCCCTCAGCAAGTACCTGATTACACTATCCTGAAAAAATTGAGATTTTAACCAAATAAACTAAACAGAAAGAAGTTAAATTCTCCAGATATTCAAAATGTTAGAAAAAACCTTTCGTTATCAATTTGACAGAAAGCTTAAACTTTTTTCATTAGCAAAATCTGCTAAAAATTAGAGGAGTGTCTGCATTGACCTTCATTAAAAACCAGGACAATTTAAGTGTGAACCAGGATACCAGGACAATTTTTCTAAATAAGGACAAATCCTGGAAAACCAGAACGTCTGGCAGCCCTAGCTTACGACAATCTTTTACCCAGGCGACGAAATGTGTACATCTGTACATACATGTATGTACATATTTAGTAAGTTCAAAACAGTGATCGCAGTTTAGATCAAATACGTTTATGTGTGTATGTATGTGGTATAGCGCAGTCACGTCGCTCATATTAGGGCATTCAATCCTGAAGCATTTTAACAATCCCGGGATTTCGGGATGCAAAAATTCTATTCCCGGGATCCCGGGATTTTTCGGGTTTCGACTTCATCACAACTTTTAGTTAATTGTAGGTTCGCCTTTTTTAAACCACACAGATTCATTGTCACCGTGTTTGGTCTTACAGGGAGCATAATGCACCTTAAAAGAGTCCGTAATTTAATGTCTAAATATTTTTATAGTATTCTTAGATATCTATATTAATTGTAAAAACCTCTTTTACTAATATCTTCAGAAATTCATTTTCCACAAAACGCCAACAAAATAAAATGAGGAGCAAACCTTCCACACTATAAAATCTTGTTGTGTTTTCTATTGCTACCAGATTTTTCGTTATTACACAGGTCTTGCACAAAATGTTTGAACAATTACAGTTATTCAGGCAGGTTCTGAAATTCACGTCCGAGTGCAAATGGCTCAAGTTTTTTTGGTATTCTGTATATCTCGTTTTTCAAGTCAAATGATTAATTTTTTCGTTTTCAACATCTCTTTTATTCCGTAAATGACTTAGTAAAAATCTCGGGATCCCGGAGCTGTATTCCCGGGATTTCGGGACATGGAGAAGTGTCCGGGATCCCGGAATCCCGGGATTCTGATTCCCGGGATTGAATGCCCTAGCTCATACACATCTAGTTTGCCTTTGTGAGCTCGTGTTTGATCGCTGTATTGGCGACCAAATAGGCTTATGCTTGTACGTCTTTGTAATTTTTTGTAACTTTACCCCAAAATAAATAATATAAAAAAAACTTTTTAATATACAACGCTTTTATAAATGGACTAAAAAGTTGAAAATAATACTTCTCAGTCCCATAGAATTTGTTTTGATAACTTTTGATTTTGAAATTTTAGCAAAAGTCATTATAAACAATCTATGAAATTGAAAATGAAAAACGTGG
>NW_016160688.1:13050-40884 GCF_001687245.7 Rhagoletis zephyria | reverse complement strand
ATAGATATAGATATAGATATAGATATAGATATAGATATAGATATAGATATAGATATAGATATAGATATAGATATAGATATAGATATAGATATAGATAAAGATATAGATATAGTTTATGTTCATTATATTTTGCGATATTTTTGGTGTCCTAAAATTAACCCTTTATGTTGATTTTATTGGTTTAATTTACTATTTATAACACACATCTCATTTTTGGGCAACGAAAATTTATCGAAGCAGCGAAGATTTACGATTTGGTGCGGACGATATTTACGTGTGCGATACTTGTTGCATACCTTTTTGCGTACCATTTTTACGAAAACGCAAATCGCAAAAGTAAGTGAAAATGGGAGCACGGCTGGATATCTCTAAACCTTTGGTTAAAATTGAATTTTGACGTCCTAGATTGGCAAAATCTCACACTGTGCGGCGGCACCTCTTACAATTGTTCGAGAGAGTTGAGATTCATGGAGGATCATTACTATACCAAACGATAAAATTTGAGTCTTATTCCGGTTCAGTTTTTTTTGACGTGGTCTAATGTACATCATACATATGTACACTGTTCAGTCTTGAACCATGGAAGACTAGTCTAAAAATGAAGTGCGTGATGACATGTAACTTTTAAATTTATTTGTTGCGCGTGTATCAAATATAATTTTTGTACATCTACAAGTGTCACCTGTGCTGTCGTCTGGGCTTGGTGGCAACACTAAGCCTGCCCCTCCGACACGCAGTGCCGCTTCCAATAACACCTTTGATATTCCAGGTATTTACGAGTGCTTCTGTTCATACTTGTAGTACGTGCTGATGCTGCATTCCAAGGACTTTTGATATAAATTGCATTTGTTTTGCGGCAATGAATTGCACACTTTGTTTTCTGCTTGTTCATTTGTTTTCAGATATGTAGGTAGTTTTTTTTAATACATTTTGCATACTAACATGAGGTCTAGTCAAGTTGAAATGCATATGCATGTTTGTGTTGAGGATCCGCAGGTCTTTATTGCTTTGTCGTTCGAAATGTCACGTTGCAATCAACGGAAGTGCAATCATCTGTGTTTCTTTTTTTTGCAATCAACGTTTTGCGTAAACTTTTTGAAGTTAGCTTAATTCAAGCAAATTTTTTTTGCTGCCTCACGTGGGAATTTGTTAAAAATTATTTCACAACGGCTTGTTAAATGAAGACGTGTAGCTGTATAAAAGGAATGCTAAAATATATATAATTCCATATATACGCATATGTACATCAGTGTGCACACCAGTTTCGGATCCAGCGGGGCGGGGGGGTTAAACTACGTGTCAGTCAGTGGCGGACCCACGGGGGGTGTTTTAATACATAGACGCCATAATATACATACATATGCGCCATATTAAAACACCCCGTGGGTCCGCCACTGACTGACACGTAGTTTAACACCCAAACCCCATAACTTTTAGCAACATCGAATAAAGTTAAAAAAAATCTTTGGCAGCATTGTTATATGTAGATTAGACTGGTTCAACCCAAGGCATATTCAACAAGGTAGAAGTGACAATTCAGTCGAGCTCTCTCATACCTGACTGTAATGTCAAAAAATGTAAGCAAAGAAATTTACCCTTTGTTATGCATTTACCATATTTGGTAGAACTCTCTTTCTTTCTTTGAAATGAAAGTTTTTGTAAATATGAAAATATTTAAAATCTCATTAGAATCAGCTTAATTTTATTTATTGAATCTTCGTTTTAATGTAAATGTGGAGATGCATACTTACACAAAATTACACACTAAATGAAACACACCCATTTATAAAACCGTTTTGCCAATTTTCTTGCTTTTACTATCCCCATGTTTTTGAGCATTTATTGTTTTATTCAACTACTTAATTCTAAAGTATATTAGACATTAAAAAAATATTGATTCTTCTAAATTTACATCAGAACTTAACTTCAATAATTTAGCTATTAACTTTTAGCTATTCGAAATTTCCTTTCCATTAAATTTATTAAAAATTACTTTCAGTTTCTTTATGTCAACAAGGAATACTGGTTTAGGTTTTATCAGACCACCATTTGAAATTCGGCTTATCCATGGATATGAAAGGGAGATTTTCTTTTCGTATTCGGTATGATAAATCCTGCACCTGGGACCAAACGCGTCCACTTAGAAATACTCGGCTGCGATAGGCAACAAATAAAGTCACAACCACACGTGAAGAGTCTCCTAATGAAGCATCGCAGCAATTTGCCCACCGTTGTCGCTTCACTTGACAATTAGAAGGTTTAAAATAACGCACAAGTTTGTTCTCCAGGCTCTTGACAAACACAACGCACCGCTCGCAATTCCTTTTCATTTTATTATGTATTTAAAATCAGTCGCACAGCTTACAATTGAAAATTTATATAAAAAAAAAATTTTGAATAGTATAGGGTTAAGAGTTGACATTTCAGTCGCAATTCAAAAGAGAGAAATGTCGAAATCTCTTCTACCTTGTTGTGCATTGGTTCAACCCAATTTAAAAAAAAGAGAAAGGCATTTTTTATTTTGACAAAGAAGTTTTTTAGATGTCGCGCTGGTCGGTTCTTTATCAAAACGCTGATGTTCTAAATTTTTTTATTTTCGTGACATATTCAAATGCAACTAAAAATGCGTTTTTTACATGTAATTACTATGGTATTATTGGGGATCATTCCCTTAATTAGATACCTGTCTTGGAAATATAGAATGGGCCTAGTGCCCAAAAATATGCTTTCGAAAATAGATTACTAAACTTAAAACTTTGATACGCATTATCATGGGTTGGAACTTGTTACCAGAGGGGTTTCTGGGGTTGCTAATTAAGAACCTGAAGTCAATTTTTCAAAATTCAAAATGGCGCATCCAAAATGGCAGTAAATTTTTTAAAACATGATTCGATTTGTTCGGAACCCGGCACTCCAAGGTTTTGGGTTCGCTGATTACGAATCTGAAGTAATTTTTTTTTAATTCAAAATGGCGGATCCAATATGGCGCTCTAATTCTTAAAAAATTACTAAAATTAAACAGGTATGCAATTAAGAGAATGTTCCCCAATAATACCAGGGTATTTACATGTAAAAACCACATTTTAGCTGCATTTTTACATGTCACGAAAATAACAAAATTGAGAACATCCGCGTTTTTATAAAAAACCGACTTCAAAAAACTTTTATTTGGTTTGTAGCTTTTGGGCTACAAAAGCACATTAAATTTTAATATAATAATGTGCAAGTTTGAAGTACCTTGGACTTATTGTTGATTTTTGGCAATTTTTTATTGGCGCATTTTCTTCCATCCAAATTGATTCCAAGAATTTTTTGTATGGAGAAAATGAGCAACATCTTCCACAAAAAAAAATATCAAAAATCAACGGTATATTCTAGCTACTTAAAATTTGCACTTTGGATTTAATGGGCTACAAAATGGCATACTCAGAATGTTTCTAAGAAATCTAATTAAAAAGCTCAAAATTTTGATGATCCTTTGTCGAGTTTTCTTAATTTTTGTACGAAGTTTGAAGTTTTAACTCAGTTGGATAACGGGCGAGGCTTTCATAAAAAATAATAAACAATAAATAATCGAAAGGGAAATAACCAAAGATATATTTTTCACATCCATGATTTTTTTTGAGGGAATTAGTTAAATTTTTTATAACTTCACTAAATTCAAGTTAGAATCGTTTCCTTACAAAAAACTTAACAAACAATTATAAAAACCTTAAAAACACTGAGACATGAGCGATAGACTGCAATACAGCGAGAGTATCCGTTTGACAGAATAAAACATAACCAAATATCATAGAAATAGAATCACGTGGTTCGCTCTCTCAATTACGGACGGCGAATCAACCTGTTTACACGACACATTCGTGATTCACTTTGCATCTCTGCTTCATGTTCTTTGCTTTTGTTTATTGTTTAATGTGTTGTTTATGTGCATTTCAATGGTGGAGAAAAAATGTGTAGTGGTTAATTAGCTAAATCAATAGTTTTAACGAATCTAGCTATTTTTTCAATGTTTGTGCTGGTGGGGATGTGTGTGGTCTATGTATTTTGACAGTCGTTATCGATATAAATTAGAGAAGACAACGATTTGTTCTTGATTCGCATGGTGATTGGATATGAATCACCTACGAATTCAGTGATTCGCTCTCAAAATTTTGTAAGGCGAATTACGTGATTCGGTTCGTAATTGGGACGCCAATCACGAACGAGAGAGCGAATTACGAATGGGAGAGCGAATCACTTGCCGTGGAAACATCGTTTAAGGATGCTGGCCAGCGTTAGAACCTCACTACGATCGTAGTAGATTTGCTACGATTTTTGACGAAAATCATAAATTTACTACGCTACTCCGCTTTACCTACTCCGCTGACCTACTTCGTTTTTCTTTCCCAAATAATAAAGAGCACTTTTTGCAGTATCTGAACTCAAAAAGTTGTCTTGGGGCTGTTTTTTCAAGAAGCTGTTAAAATTTATGTGGCCTTCTAATACATTTTTTGCTAAAAAAGACTACACTTTTTTTGAATAGAAGAAGTCAAAGAATGAAGGGCTTCCAATTACACTGTATGTATGTATGTAATTTTTTAACTTTTTAAATTTTGTAAAAAAAAGAGATTTATAAGGCCACGAAAAAGTATTCAAATATGTATTTTTTGAGAAATTGGTTTTCGATTTTTATTGGATTTCCATTTGTTCAAGAACTCCCTGAAATTATCCGACGAATAAGTCTTTTGAACCCCTTCAGGAGTGCTATTTAAAAAAGTAAGTGCGCCTGGGCCACACTGGAGAAGTGAAACTTACTTGACATACATATCTATTTTGTCCTGATTACATTTATGTTATTCTGTTTCTCTTTATCTTGATTTTTATCTTTATACTCTTTCGATAACAAAATCGATAGTAACATACAATAAAATATCGATAACAAAATCGATAAAAATATCCAGAACAAAATCGATAACTATCGATAACAAAATCGATAAATGTCGATATCAAAATCGATAACAAAATCGATAAATGTCGATAATAAAATCGATAAATATCGATATCAAAATCGATATCAAAATCGATAAATATCGATAACAAAATCGATAAATATCGATGACAAAATCGATAAATATCGATAAAAATATTGATAATGAAATCAATAAATATCGATAACAAAATGTATAAAAATATCGATAACTTAATCCATAAAAATATTCATAACAAAATCGATACATATCGATAACAAAATCGGTAAATATCGATAAATATCGATAACAAAATTGATAAATATCGATAACAAAAACGATAAAAAATCGATAAAAATATCCATAACAAAATCGATAAATGTCGATAGCAAAATGGATAAATATCGGTAACAAAATCGGTAAATAGAGACAACTAAATCGATAAATATCGATAACAAAATCGATAAAAATATCGATAACATAATCGATAAAAATATCGCTAACAAAATAGTTAAAAATATCGATTACAAAATCGATAAAAATATCGACTTTTATATCGATAAGTTCCGAAAATATCGATAGCAAAATTGATAACAATGTGCTATTGAAAAAAATGCTGCCAAAATCAGTTTTTGCTGTTCAATAAACGACTATAAGTGATCTTAGGGTCAAGACGAAGAGATGGTATTTTTAGGGATGGTAGTCGAAAGTTCAAGCCTTAATTTAAGCTTAAGTGGAAGGTTCTATCACCTTTTGTTTAATTGCGGCAGGGACTGAAACTTCGCCAAAAGTCAAATTTTACTGCTCAATAAATTACTATAAGTGGCCATAAATTCAATGTGCAGGAATGGTATTTTCAAGGATAGTAGTCGAGGGTTCTTGCTTTAATCTAAGCCTAAGTGGAAGGTTCTATCACCTTTTTACTCCTTGCTAGAGCTTCTCAATATTTACAATAATTTTAAGACGAAAAATGACTATAAGTGACCATAAATTCAATGTGCAGGAATGGTATTTTCAAGGATAGTAGTCGAGGGTTCTTGCTTTAATCTAAGCCTAAGTGGAAGGTTCTATCACCTTTTTCCTCCTTGCTAGAGCTTCTCAATATTTACAATAATTTTAAGACGAAAAATGACTATAAGTGACCATAAATTCAATGTGCAGGAATGGTATTTTCAAGGATAGTAGTCGAGGGTTCTTGCTTTAATCTAAGCCTAAGTGGAAGGTTCTATCACCTTTTTACTCCTTGCTAGAGCTTCTCAAATATTGCTAAAGCCCGATTTTTTGACACTTTGATCTCGATTTTCTCAAAACCTGTACGAGCTGGATCCTTTGTACTTACGGATTCGTAATCAGCACAAAAAAGTCTATCAAAAATAGCTTTAACATTTGTCGCACCAAAATTTTTTATAATTTTTGTTGGCCTGTGTAATTTATTCAAAATTGATGCTTGCAACAATTCTTTACCAAGAAATAGGTTTATGGTAAAATTTTGGAAAATGAGCGTGGCACCGCCCACTTATGATCACATATATGTATATCGGTAACCGTTCTACCAATTTGTACCAAACTCGGTATTTTTATTGTGCTTGCCACATAAAAGCAAAACGTTGAAAATTATTGAAATCGGACTAAAATTACAGCCGCTTTTCATATTACGGTAAATTTCAGAAATGCTTGAAACTGCAATATTTCGATATTTAAGGATGCTAATTTACTCAAAATTGATACACCCCGGCTTACCATCTAGCGGTAGCTTTCGGAAAGGTGAAAAAACATATATTTAATACTTGCGCCGGGTATTTAATGTTCGGCTCCACCCGAACTTAGACTTTTTTACTTGTTACTTTTGTGTTTATCATTTTCTTTATCTACATATTCCCCTTCTTCTTTGCCCTTATATATATAAGTAAAGTATTTAAAATTACCTTGGTATTAATTTTTTCCTTTATCTTTACGCATCTTTGTTTTTGTTTTTATTTTTACTTTTGCCTTTATCATTTTCTTTATCTATGTACGTAGTCACCTTTACTTTGATTCTTGTATTGGTCTTTTTCTATTCTTTAACCTTTTATTAGCAAATTTTTGTTAAATTAATACCATATGCCATATTAATACTTGTTTCAGCCCCAACCATTTCCGTTGCATAATTTCCATTGCACCATTTCCGTGTGCAATTCGCCAATTTACTCCCAACCAACCAACCGCCACTGAAGAAGTTTCACTTCAAAAAAAATTTACTAAAATTAATAGTTGCAGGACACGACTAAAGGCTATTGTTATGCACTATGTATTTTATTTTTTTACATATGTAAATAAAAAATATCTGCTACGGAATTTTATTTTCTGCTACGCTTTTTCACTTCACTTACTCGGATTTAGGCTTTCCGTAGTTCAAACCCTGATGCTGGCTATGTTTATGGCCCCCTTATATTTTATGTCCCATATGCTAGCGAAATTGCTGACACGTTTGTGCGAAAAAATGTTTTTGGGCAAAGTACATGGAGACTCTTATTAAATTAATAAAGAAATCGCTGAAAATCGGGATTTAATTAGTACAAATATGAAAAATCAGGACACTTATACGTCCTGATTTTTTAAAATTATTCAGCGGGATAATTTTCTCAAAAGCGGTACTGTCCCGCCAAAATCGGTACGAATGGTCACTGTTTAGTTTTGTAAAACTAAATCTTACTGATTATTCCCGTTTTCTTTCAACGATAATAATTGCAGCTATGTAAATAATATACATATACATACACACGTAAAGGCATACTTGTACACATGTCGTACGCAAGTGTCGGTACCCAATACTTAAAAAAGATTTCGGTACCCAATACTACCTTTTCGATATCCGATACCGATTCTTTACATTAAACCTTCGCCATTATATGCATTTCAAGTTTAGAAAAAACTTTCATTACCAATTTATATGATATCGGCTAAAACACTTGAACTTACCGCAACAGAGATATTATTTTATCAGTTTTAACCACAGTATATACAGTAATCAAGAATGATAGAATACAAGATTGCGCCAATGAGAGAGGATTTTTGAGCGTAATTTTTGCGTGACGTCATCTTGGTGCAATTGCGAGAGAGAAATGCCAAAACGCATATAAAAATATGTAAACAATGCAGAAAAATGTGTTAATTTTAATATTACATGGCCCAATTTTGGAGGAATCAATAAATATACAAAGATTGATTAATAAGGAACACGTAGCAATAATTTTGGACATGTAGCCCTTTAGGTAAGTACGATTTTTAGCACATGAAAAAATGGATGTACAGTATATTTTGCTTAGCTGCACATCCTTCTTTGCACGAAAAACTTGTGCACCTAACCGAAAAAGGCACTTAAGCGAATTTTCTTTACTACTTCAATGAGGAAGGTATCCGAATCCCTATGAAACCAAATAATGGAGAAACACTTATCACGTAGAAAATAATGCAAGCGAAATTTTTTTTCGATTGGTATCTTATTATCTATATAACTAGAAAAATTTATAGCCATTTCCGTTGTTCTGCGATATGAGTAAAATAAATAAAAGTTTGTAAAATTAGGTAATTGTAAGCCAGTGCAGGTAAACGTAATACTTTCTTTGATAATTGATATTAGTTGGACAATTTTTAAGGCAGCTATCGCCAATGTGCAGGTATGTTGAATGCATCTATCGGAGCAGTTTCCTTATAAATGTTAAAAATAATGTCTCAGATGCGCATTTTGGGGTAGGTATCTTAAATGTGCACTTAAGCATAAAGGCAGCAAAGCAAAATATACCGTATTAACACTGTTTGTAATTTCATGTGGACCAAAAGCAAGGTGTGCAGCAAAGTGAATTTTTGGACTCGCCATTGTAAAAAGCCATGCAGAGTGCATATTTATATTTGTGGACGGTAGCCAACCACCATAAACTCCACAGCTTTTATTTGATGACTTTTGTACCATTTCCGAGAGGATGCATGATGTGGTTTCTTTGGAAACAAATATTCTATGTAAGTAAAACATAATTTAAGCTGAACTTTTAAATGTATAATAATTTTGTATTAGGTACGTAACAGCGGGGTAAGATACCGCTTGAATTAGCGCCTGGCGACCTTATCCACTGGTGCGTTACCTCATACAATGAAACCCTTTTAAGTGCTCTTTTACACTACACAATTTCGGTAAAAAAATTCTAAAAAGTCAACGGTAATTTTTAGCCACTTGAATTATTACACCAAAATTGAATGGTCTATAAAACTGTATACTCAAAAAACACTTCTGAGGAAAAAAAGTTTGAAATTATGTTGAATCTTTTTCTTAAGTGTTCTACAAAATCTTAAGCTTGAGTTTATATGGTATTTGTTAGGGAATGAACTGTATTTTAATCTATTGAAAAATCTCAAAAATTACTAAATAAATAAACATAAGTGGCAAACAAATATCATTTGGAATTCGTTACAAAATGATATGTCCAACTTTCACTTTTTAAACAATTTAATTCTTGTAAAAATGACATACCATTGCACTATATATATTTCTTTTTAATAAAGTTTTTCTTTACGTGTTTCTTTACTTGCTACGATTTTGGTTTTAAACCATGTATTCTTCATTAAATGTTGTTAATCAAGTATTTATGAAAGTTAACAAGAAGATGTTATTATGTTCGCTTAAGTACCCGCATCGAAGTACTTAAACGTGTTCTTTTAAGTACCCAACCCGCCTAAGTACCTCAAAAAGCTGACATTTTTCGTGAGGTACTTAAGCGGGTTTTACTGTACCAGCACTAAAGAGAATCAGGTACTAACAAAAATAAGTAGGTAGTGAAGTTCATGTATCTATTTACTGTAGAAACTGCTTTTGTATGTATGCCATTGCCAGCAAACTAAACCAGAAACCTCAGTATATCCAGTAAACAAACTTAGCTGTTTTTTTCACCAAATTTGGTCCCCATAAAGGACTAGTGTTGCAAGCAACGCTTCTTCGGCAATTAGGGTGATGTGCAGCTATTTAATGTGGTGAAAATTATTTAAGCACTGGAGAGATTTATTCACATGAAATTGGAGATAGGGCTGATAAATTTACTTTAAATAAATTGTGAATCTGCGAAAATATCTTTTCAGCAGATGAATATGTTTTTTAACTTTTTTCCCGAAAATTTACATACAGGCTCGAAATTATGCGAGTAACATTCAAATATCGTCGCTTGGATGGAAAATTGCCGGAAGCGTGATTTTGACAATTTGTAGTTATAGATGCAGTTATATATTTTAAAGTAAGATATTTCGATTTTTTGTTAACTGGTTTTTGGATATCTTCTTTAGTTTCCGAGTAATTGACTAAAATGTTTTCGGCTATTTGGTACAAATTGCGTTAGTATTGCTGTCGTACTAAACTAATCAAGATCTTTCAAAGAGAGTTACCTGTTCTTCTTTAGTTTCCGACATATTCAGCCTTATCATGAGTTTCATTTTCTAGAACCGGGTCACTTTTTCATTTTTCGTTTGCGTGTATTCACTACAGGTGGATGAAAAAATTGTTGGCGAAATTTTGTTCGGGCGAAACTCACGATTAGGCTGATTAGTAAAAAGTATCGTTAATTATAAAAAATTGTTATCACATTTTGGCGTATATCATTAAAACTTTCTGCAAATTTTTTGACAAATGTCGTATACGACAAAATTTTATTAAACTCATAAATGGTTGACACTAAACTAAAAAAATAAGATAATTTAAGAATTTCGTGAACTAGTACATACCATCCTCCGACACTTTGGAGAAGATCTGTAGTCGTGTTTCTGAGAAAATGCATTCCAAACTTCAATCTTGAGTTACCGAAAGTAACTTGTGACAATCTTTTATCCAGGGGACGATATAACATTTAGCTAAAATATGCATTTAAATAAGTTATAATTGTCATTATTCTCGCAGTTGGAGTATATGCCAGACGAGTAACAGGTATATACATACAAGTATACCTAAATTAGCGCGTTAAGCTTGTATATTTATCTCTCTCTAATGCATTAATTCTATATACGTCAGCACCAACGCCCGACAAAGTTATGTCTGTATTTAATAATGGCTCTATGACAAAATATTCATGAAATGTATTCGTAGATTTTTAATTACTTCATTCCATACATTAGTATTGATCTGAATGTTTTTTACTAAATACCAGGAATAAATATTTAATAAAAAACTATTTCATTTAAGCTTAACCAACTTTTAGTTGCTCGGTGCTAATTTTGGAACGCTTCATGAAATATTTTCATAGACGGTAAATGCAACCCTGGGTGCATCATTAATGAGCTGAAAAACCAAAACAAATAAAAAAATTCCATCTGAAAAACAAGTTTTCCAATTTATGCACTTTTATTTTGATTATTGCAATACAGTTTCAGCTCTTCAAACATTTTCCACATTATGCTTTTAAAGCTAGTAGTTTCCGACCCCGTTTGATGGTTTTTTTTCAGTTCTGAATTTAGGCTAGGTTTTATGGGAACTTACTGTGGGTGCATACAGACCACATTTTGTAAATGTGTACATATATATGTATATACGTCAACTGAATTGTGATATTTAATTTTATTTTATAATGAATTTGTGCTATTTTTTATGTTTACAAGATGTAGGACAATTTTTAATTTTCTTTATATATTGCATGCTTTAGTTTTAATTCTTTTTAAGTTAAGTTGTAAAGTTGAAAATAGGCCTCCTGGGGAACCGAGCACCTTAAAAAAAAATCGGTAACGCGCCTAAAAGCATACCTCACAGGTGGTGTGGAAAAGGCAAGAACAAATATAAATGGAATAATTTTCGAAATTATGAAATGGTTATTGGTATTTTCCATCTCAAAGGTGATCATTAATTTGAACGTTATTTAAGCTGCCTTTACACGGTCGATTTTTGTCGTTTAACTAAAATCTACCCGTGTAAATTGCTATTCAACCGTTAAATGTAAGCGTTTTGGCTGGTCGATATCTCAGTCAATTTTTCAATCGACAGAAATCGACCCATGTAAAGGCAACTTCAGGAATTTTTTAATTTTTATTTTTTTTTTGCTTGGGCGCCTTTTGAAGATGTACCACATTATATTTCAATTTCAATTTCAATTTATTCAATTTATGGATCAATCCTAACACAGCAAGGGTAAAACCTTATAATTAATAGTGCTAGTCACATCGGTTAACATTTTCAGTACAAATATTTTGCAAGAAGGAAACAGTAATAATAAATTAAGCAATAGTAGAAATAGATATTATACGGTACTTGGAACAAAAATAAAATAAGATAAAATATATTCAAATTACAAATCAAGTTTACGAACTAAGATGTCTCTGTAACTCACGCTTAAACATTATATTCTCGCCTTAAATACAAAAAAAAAAACAATTTCTTCAAGCCATCTTGCGTAGCAGTTTGTTGATCTTATGCTCACGGCTACCGAAATCACCAACCTCAACGTAATGATTAGCCTTCCTGCGCCAGCCTCGTGTCGATGTGNTTGATGTGTTGAGCTTGAATAGCAACAGGAAGTTGGAGGCTTTCTTGAAGTCGGTTCCAACAGTAAATATTTCGTGCGCCAAATAATCTACGCACTGAATTTCGTGCGCTTTGCGAAATTTGCGTTCGATCACAAAGCTGTCAGAGATTGGGACACGTTGATGGTTGTGCTTGACAATTCCACGTTTGTACATCAATTCACGAACTGATTTAAGATTTGGATAACCCCATATAAGGTTCGGCATACGTGGCATATTAATGGTTGCCTTGTTCAATTTGATGAACAAACCGTGGTTAATGTGGCGAAAACGAAACAACAGTAAAACTTTACGCACTTTTGGTGCAACTTTTTTGATACCGCGGATACGGATCACAAAAGCCAATTTGGATTTTTTAGGCACGTAGGCGTTTTTTGCCACACGGCGCAACTTCATCTCACGGCGTCCATCACGAAGTTTTCTTGTTTGATATTTCTCAGCATGCACCAAGTTTTCACATTTACGGAGTGTAATCGCAGCAGAGCGCTTTAGTTTACGTTTGATCAGGGTAGCAATTTGCTGACCTGCTTCTTGCTGAACTTCAGCTTTGACTCAGGGACAGGAGGCAGCTTACTGGAAGGTTGTCTACCCTTTGCTTGCGGTTTCTTACCGGCCGTGATGGCAGTCCTCTTAACTTGTTACTTAGCACGTTGAAAAGGCGAAAAAAAGTTCGCCAAATGTTTGGAGCACATCGTAAATGAGCCACTCGATTTATAACATTTCTATAAACAATTTAATTAAATACTTTTTATACATAGATATGCTGCAACCATGCACTTACTTTCCCAAATTCCATCCTGCTTATCGGCATAATTTTCCAAATATGCCTGCTACTTCATTACTAATAACTCAAACTGCGCCTTCTTTGTTGCCTCAACATATCCTAAAAAGCAGTTAGCTAAAAATTAGCAAATATAATACTCCCTTTGTTTTGTTTCGTTGTCAAATTTCTGAGAAATGTGAATTCACCACGATTCGATACAGAAAGAACAATGACCAGGGATGTAATTTTAAGTAAATCTATTATTCAGTGGCAATGCGCAGAGCGTTCGGGTCAGCAATATTAATTTGTATCAAATATAACATTAAACGGTGGTTCTAATACATTTTTTGATATTATTAACCAGAGTACATACATTATATGGTATTTCTTTCAAAATTAATGTACTATATGAACTTTTTTTTCAAATATTTCTTAAGTTTCTTTCATGAGTGCTGAAAAGCAACCATGCGTGTAAGAAATTGTGTGCTACCTAAAATTTCACCTCTGGAAACTTTATCCCCATAAAGGACTTCACCACAGTTTTTTTACTGGATATACTGAGGCACAAAGCTCGATTTAGTGTTTAATGCATCTTCTCGCCGGCAGAACTGCTTCCACTTTTTCGCCAGGTTTGCGTCCGTAGGAAACGAAAAAAAATAAATAACTTATATCGCACGCATTCCTTTTGTTTTCACTATTACACTTTGCCACTGCACACTTCGTTTTGCTTTGTAATGTCTCAATAATTGTTTAAAACCACGCAGAATTATTAACACACAAATATTAAAATCGTAATTTGGTTTTTTGTATGCTTACAATCAACAATTGCACCAAGATGACGTCACGCACACAGCTGATTCTGTCAAAATCACAAAGAGCGGATTAGCGGTACCACGATTTGCGCAATCTCTATTTCTCTCAATCATGCATGTGCATCAACGTACACCCACACACACATACATATGTATATACATTATACACCTGTACACACAAACATGTAAATATAGACTAAGTAAAAGATGTATTGTTAGACTTAGGAAATTACTTATAAATAAACGCTTCACAGATGGTGGAGTCAGTTATACGTAGACCTCTGAAAATATTCACCGTAGTTATAGAGCATATGTAGTTCCGTGTACTATTTGGCGGTGCATCTCTACTTATATTACTTATGGATAAATTTGTAAAAAGATTAATTCTTAAGTTCATGTTATAATTTTAAACGCTTGCTAGTCAAAGGAAAAACGTTTTGAATTCTTTGTTTTTATAAGTATTAAGTTTTTTAGTTAATGTATATAATCATGAACAAAAAAATATTTTCATTCATTGGAGATAAGTCCTGTGGATTGATTTATGCAAAAAAATAGTCAGAATTTGTTGAGTTGATCGTACTTTAGATCTACGATATGTTTGATATACTTGTACCCGTCAATTAAAGCAGCTTAAGCAAAAAATTAGCAAGTCAATCGTTAAAATATTATTTTTGAACCAGATGAAATATCGCTTTAAAGTGGTGGTGGGCACGGTTGCCACTTCATCAAAATTTTGTGTACCACAATATCCAAGTAAAAAGGCCCAAAATAAAACAAAATGTACCCTTTTTTGCCGTCCATAAAAAAATATATATATATTTTACTAGCTTACCCGTGCGAATTATTCGCATCCAATACTTTGGAATAAAGTTAAAATAAATCAACTCAGGAGCTCGTCTCAGTCACTTCAGATGTGTAATTTTTACTGAAACCTTTGAAAACAACACTGTATAAAGTTGTGTTTAAATTTGCACATAGTAAGATAGGTAATCAGTTTCCGCTCTTACTGAATACAAATTTACACTCCGTGTTAATTAAACACTGTTGTTTACTTCTAATTATATATATGTATATGTGGCGTAGAATAAATTACAAAATGTTTAAAATTTGCTCTAAAAAATCTTTGTTTAAATTTGTGCATATAAAGAGAGATAACCAGTTTCCCCTCCTAATGTGTGCAAATTTATAACCCGCGTAATAAAATTAACGAATGGTTCCGTGCGAAGAAGTGGAAAATTTTTGACTGCCATTCACCTGGGAGTGGCCAGAAGCGATTCTTGTGCGTACGGTTCAAATCGCAGCTCACAACGTCCGGATATTTATATCCACGTATCCTCCGGGTAGCAACCAAACACCCGTTTGGGAGTGAGATACGTTAAAACCCCGCCCAATGAAAAATAAAAAAAAGACACGGATGAGACTCCCTTTTTCTGATGACGACCACGGAAAACGTATAAAGGACTATGATTTAAGGGTATGCACCTGGAATATCCGGACCCTTAATGGGGAAGGTGCCTCTGCCCGGCTGGTTGATGTCCTCGGGAAGACAAAGGCTGACATCACCGCCATCCAAGAAATGCGATGGACGGGGCAAGGTAAAGTAAGCGTGAAGCCTTGCGACGTCTACTACAGTTGCCACGTAAAGGAGCGCAAATTCGGTGTTGGATTCGTGGTAGGAGAGAGACTCCGTCGCCGAGTACTGGCGTTCACCCCGGTGGACGAACGTCTAGCCACAATCCGCATCAAAGCTAGATTCTTCAACATCTCGCTCATCTGCGCCCATGCCCCGACGGAAGAGAAGGATGAGGCGTCCAAGGATCTCTTCTATGAGCGCTTGGAATGTACATATGAGCGCTGCCCCCGACACGATGTCAACATCGTGCTCGGCGATTTTAATGCCAAGGTGGGCAAGGAAGGAATCTTTGGCGCCAATGTCGGAAAATTCAGCCTCCACGACGAATCGTTCGATAACGGACTGAGGCTGATCGACTTCGCCGGGGCCCGAAACATGGTAATATGTAGTACTGGCTTCCAGCATAAGAACATCCACCAAGCTACATGGCTGTCTCCAGATCGAAAAACGAGAAACCAAATCGATCATGTTGTGATAGACGGAAGGCATGCTTCAAGCGTTTTGGACGTACGTACACTCCGAGGGCCAAACATCGACTCGGACCACTATCTTGTTGTAGCCAAGATACGCACCCGCCTCTGTGCAGCAAAAAATGTGCGCCCAACAATGCAAGGAAAGCTTAACGTCGAAAAGCTGCAATCACAACAGACGGCCAATTTATTCGCCACTCGACTCACACACCTGCTCTCTGAGAGCACTCTTCAACAATCCGACGTACGCGAGCAGTGGAACCACATTTCCCGATCATTAAGTACCGCCGCCGAAGAAGTAGTTGGATTTCAGCGAGCCCGAAAGAACAACTGGTACGATGAGGAATGTCAAGAAGCCGCAGAGAAAAAAGACGCCGCCTACAGGGCCGCGCTGCGACCGGGCGCAACGCGAGCCATGTGGGACCGTTATAGGGAACTGAAGAAGGAAGCGAGACGTATTTGCCGCAATAAGAAGAGAGAGGCCGAAATACGTGAGTGCGAAGAGCTTGAGATGCTGGCCGACAGGAAGAACGCCCGAAAATTCTACCAGAGGGTTAGGCGACTTACGGAAGGTTTCAAGACCGGGGCGAACTCCTGTAAGAACAACAATGGCGACCTAGTGACCGATATCTAGAATATACTTTAATTGTGGAGGGAACACTTTTATAACCTACTGAATGGTAGCAGCGCTGAAAGTAGTGAGGAAGACGAACCCGAGTCCCCAGTCGATGATGATGGAGTAGCTGTCCCACCGCCTGACTATGACGAGGTACGAGTAGCGATTACGCGGCTGAAAAACAACAAAGCTGCTGGAGCTGATGCCTGCCAGCCGAGCTATTCAAGTACGACGGCCAGGAGCTGATGAGGTGCATGCATCAGCTCATATGCAGAATATATTCAGATGAATGCATGCCTGACGACTGGAATTTAAGTGTGCTCTGCCCAATCCACAAGAAAGGTACCCCGCCATACGCGCCAACTACCGCGGAATCAGCCTTCTAAGCATAGGTTATAAGGTCTTATCGAGTGTAATGTGCGAAAGACTGAACGACGAGCTGATTGGACCTTATCAGCCTGGAAAATCAATCAGAGATCAGGTATTCACAATACGCCAAATCTTGGATAAGACCCGCGAGAACAGGATGGACACACACCATCTATTTGTCGATTTCAAAGCCGCTTTCGACAGCACGAAAAGAAGTTGCCTTTATGCCGCGATGTCTGGATTTGGTATCCCCGCGAATCTAATACGGCTGGGTAAAACGACGTTGAGAAATATCACCAGCTCCGTCAGAATAGGGAAGGACCTCTCCGAGCCGTTTGATACCAAACGAGGTTTCAGACAAGGGGACTCCCTTTCGTGTGATTTCTTTAATCTTATGTTGGAGAAGATAATAAGAGCCGCAGAACTGAACCGCTCAGGCACAATACTTTATAAGAGCGTACAATTGCTGGCGTATGCCTACGACATCGATATTATCGGTAAAAACAAGGGCTAGAGAAGCAATGCCTTCTCGGGATTGGATAGAGAAGCAAAGCGAATGGGTCTGGTGGTGAACGAGGACAAAACGAAGTATCTCCTGTCAGCACACAAACAGTCAGAGCATACGCGTCTTGGCACCCACGTCACTGTTGACAGTTACAAGTTTGAAAAAGTAGACGACTTCGTTTATTTGGGAACCAGCATTAACACCAATAATAATGTCAGCCTTGAAATCCAACGGAGAATCACTCTTGCCAACAAGTGCTACTTTGGGCTGAGTAGGCAATTGAGAAGTAAAGTCCTCTCTCGTCGTACAAAGATCACACTCTATAAGTCACTCATCATGCCTGTGCTGGTGTATGGCGCGGAAGCATGGACAATGAAAGCATCTGATGAGGCGGCTCTTGGAGTTTTCAAGAGAAAGATTCTGCGAAAGATTTACAGACCTTTACGCGTTGGTGATGGCGAATATCGCAGACGATTTAACGATGAGCTGTATGAGCTTTACAACGATATAGACATAGTGCAGCGAATTAAAATTCAGCGGCTCCGCTGGTTTGGCCATGTCGTTCGAATGGACAAAAACGCTCCTCCTCTGAAAATATTCAACGCGGGCCACGATGCTGGTAACAGAGGAATAGGAAGGCATCCTCTGCGTTGGAAAGACCAGGTGCAGAAGGACGTGGCTTCACTTGGCATTTCCAATTGGCGTCAGTTAGCACAGAAGAGAAATGACTGGCGTGCTGTTTTGGACTCGGCCAAAATCGCTTAGGCGGTTACAGCGCCAATAAAGAAGAAGAAGAAGAATAAAACTAAACACTGCCTGTTTACTGTTACATACCAGATTTGTCGCGAATAGCAAAATAACACATGAAATGTTTAAAATTAAGTAAATATGAGCACTTAATGTTTATTATCAGTAGTAAATGTATTTTTGTATTCAAAACTTTTGCAATTTTAAACATTTCAAGTGTATATTTACATATGTGTATATTGAAAATCAAATCTTGAACATCTTATGCGTATATGTGTTTACACAGATTGTGGTCTGAAATATAAACACTTTTCACTAGTAGTTTAACATGCACTTTTAGAAAGATTCTTGAATACACATATACAGTATGTTCCAATAGCAGTCAGGTTTACAGGATTTAGTCAGAACTTACAGGAAGTCGTTCCTATTGACATAAAACCTGTAAGTGGGAACACTTTTGAGAGAGTAACTGAGCAACTGTTTTATATTTTAGTAAGTTAGAGTGCAAATTTCAAGGAGCTACAAAATTGCGTAGATTTTAATAATTTTTTTGGCTGACGGTTTGAGCATTTTCTCTCATATAAAGTATGCTCGCCAATTACATACTTTTATATGGAGGAAAATGACCAGGACCGTCAGCAAAAAAGTAATATAAAAAACCAACGCTATTTTCTAGCGTTTTCAAATTTGCAGTTTAACCTACTAAAATATAATGGGCTATAAAAGTGTATACCTAAAATTTTTCTAAAAATTTGCAATAAAAAGTTTAAAATTTGTAGGTGTAATTGTTAAAGTTTGTTGAATTTTTATAATATTTGTAAAAAGTTTTGAAATGTTAATTAATGTCGTGCTGGTTATGTAATGTGCTAGACTTTTGTAAAAAAATTATAAACAATAAGTAAACCAAATAGAAATAATCTAAACTGGTCAAAATGTCACTAAACTTAGTCAGCTGACCACAAGTGTATATATTATAACGAAGGTTTAATGTATCAACTCGGTATCGAGTACCGAAAATAAAGTTGCCGCTTACTGACCGCAACAAAGTTTCTTTTGTATATTCATTAGTTTTTTCCTTATTTCCTTTCACTCCAACCGATAGGAGCGAACTCTATCGGCAACTAGTTTCATTAATTAAAGCTCAGGTTGAAGAGCAAAACAGCTGATTGTCGGTGGTGTGCTAACACATTAGAGAAATGTCTCCACTAGGGGTGTTCGCGCCAAAACGATACCGAGCAATAGTAAAAGGATAAGGGGAAGAGATGGCGCGAAAAACCACAAAAGGGGCGTCGCCTTTATCTCTTATCGCGGCACTTTTGTTGTTCGCCGAATGATGGAAATGGCAAAGTCCGTGAAGGTTGTTTGTGTGCACCGTGGTGGCGCCGCCAAAGTGTCCAATTCGTTTTAAGAATTAACGGGCCGGCGCCAATTTATTGGGTACCAACGACACCAGCACTGAAGCCCGATGGTTTGGCGGACAAGTTGGGCCGTAGGTTGTGGCCTAACTTGTAGCTGCGCGCCGGGGCAGAACCAAGTGAGCATTGATGAGGGAAACATCCCTATTGTGACCGAATTCGTGAGATTGTAATTTTGCGAGTTACTTAAAAAAAGGTGTGTTGGTACCAGTCGCGGTACAGTGTTTTGATGATTTTGTGAAGTTCCAGGAGAGGCACTTAGCCTGAGTGGGACAGGCATTTTTAAGAGTCGTCCCAGTCGAGGTGGCAAAGCGCGGAGTCGGTAGCGGATTTGGGTGGCAAAGCACCGCAGGACCAGTGGTCGACGCACACCCCGTCCACAGCATAAGTACCCTCTGTGTTGTTGCCTGTATTTGGCTTTCAGAGTTCTCAGCAGTTTTTCCCTATTGTGTTCCCTATCCCTTCCTTTTAGTATCCCGCACCCAGAGCCCAGTCACTTGGCAGGTTAAAGTTACCCCCGGCAGCTTGGGTGGTATTGCGAGTGGGTTCGTAACCTTTTGGTTGCACCTCACGTCGGGTGCACCAACAAACAAGGTTTTGTTGTTGATTAGTATCGTCAGTTTTGTCGCTTTAATACTTTTGGTCGCATTTGAATCCTTAGTGACTTTGTTGTCTTCCGCAACAGCAACCCCGCCGTCTCCATGGACATCGTTTTTTGAAGACCGTCCTGCAACGGTCTTGTCAGTTTACGTGAAAATTGTTGTGCGTCAATTCACCTAAATGCTCGGTAAGCTGCAATTAATGTTTTTAAAAATGTTTCGTGTCTGTAATAATATTTTGGACAATCTTTGATGTTTCCAGCAATGGATCACTAAATGAGGAAAAAACAAGGAGATTGCGTAAATAATCGCCAGAGGAGATACAGTGCGAGCAAGTTGACGGAGGTGGAAATCGAAGCGTTGATGGCCTCATCTGAATCGGAATTAAAGTTGGACGAGGATTGCGAAATTGATAGTGGTGATAGCCTTTTAAATCCAGATTTTCGTCCTAATTATTCAGTGGGAGTAATGCAAGATGGATTCGATGCGGAAATTTCAACTTGCTTGAGTGAAATGAATCAAGCTGATACCAGTGGTGCGTTTATTCCAATCGATATTATCGATTTCGGTGATGTCGTTGAGAAAGTATCGCCTTTGGCAGACGACATACCTGCAACATCAGGGCATGCAATTAAATTGCTCAAGAATGATGGCTCAAAGCCAAAGAAAAGGGCACGATCACCCTATCCAGAATTTGAAGATAATGGTCCAAAATACAGTTCATCTAATGCCGGTTTCAATGGAACAGGTTCGTAATTGATTTTTAGGAAGATGCTATTCCTATTAGACCGAGAGCTGACTACGTAGCGGAAGGGGTCACTCGGTAAAGTAGAAATGTTAACATTTACAGATTCGGTTGTTACCAATATAGCGAGAGGCAGGCCGTCAGAACTCTCACTGGAAGTATAAAAGAGGGGATAAACATGCATTTTTTTACGAAAAATAAGTGATGAGGTAATGTTCTAAAAATTTGCAATATAATCGAAGACAGAAGTCAGAAGTCTAGGCGGAATGTAAAGAGTCGTCAGAAGACGCTTATGTTGCAAAAAATTTGTTAAAAATTTGTCACTAGCAAAACTTCTGATAATTTATATATCTACTTATTCTGTAATTCAAATTGAAATTGTTTGCAAATGGTCAGAAGATTAGGTGGTAGAATAACGCAGATATTTCGAAAGAAAGGGCGTCGGTGCTCCACTCGATCCATCATTATATCTCGTATTTTTGTATTGTATTAGGAATTTTTAGAAAAAGTCTAAGTATGCAGTTTCATAGCCCATTCAATTTTAGTAAAATAAATAAATATTAGTAAAAAATAAGTAGCCCAAACTGAGTATATAAATACATACATATGTAAACGAATATGTGTTTTATTTTTTATTAAATGAAAAGTGGATTGTTTTGCATTATAATTATATTCAAGTAATTAATAAAAACGCATATTTAGAAACTGTGTAGTGTTTTATGTAAATACATAAATACATAGTTATCGTCGTTTAATGTACAAAACTGCGTATCGTCATTCAGCAAAACCATGTAACTGACATTTGCTGCCAAAAATTGGATTTGCTCACACAAGCTCTTGGCTTAATCCTTATCCATTCGTCCTGAAATATATTAGCCTGAAATGCGGTTGCTTTATAAAAAAGGAACAGTCCAGCGCCTTCGTCTTGGCCTGCAGGCTGTATCGGAGATACAGCCGCTAAATTTAAACGTAGAATACGTGGTATGGTTAAGAGCATATCCAAGTAAAAAAACAAAAGCACACACTAAGCAAAAAATATCGATAACAAAAGCGATAATAATATCGGTAGCAAAATCGATAAAAACATCGATAAAGAAATCGATGAAAATATTGATATCAAAATCGAAAAAATATCGAAAGCAAAATCGATAGCAAAATCGATAACAATACTGATTACAAAATCGATTACAAAATCTATCAAAATATCGATTACAAAATCGATAACAAAGTCGATAACAAAATCGATTATAAAGTCGATAACAAAATCCATAACAAAATCCATAAAAATATCGATACCAATATCGATATCAACATCAATAAAAATATCGAATATAAAACCTATAAAAAAATCTATAACAATATCGATAGCAAAATCGATAAAAATATCGGTAACAAAACCGATAAAAGTATCGATGACAAAATCGATAGCAAAATCGATTACACAATCGATAACAAAATCGATAAAAAATATCGATAACAAAATCGATAAAAGTATCGATCATTATATCGGTAAGTTCCGAAAATATCGATAGCAAAACCAATAACAATATCGATAACAAATTCGATGAAAATATCGATAACGAAAGCAATAATAATATCGATAGCTAAATCGTAAACAAAATCAATAAAAATATCGATGACAAAACCGGTAAAAATATCGATTACAAAATCGATTAAAATACCGACAACAAAATCTATAAAAATATCGGTAATAAAATCGATAACAAAATCGATAAAAATATCGATAACAAAATCGATAAATAATCTATCATAAAATCGATTACAGTGTCGATAACAAAATCGACAACAAAGTCAACAAAATATCTATAACAAAATCGAGAAAAAATATCGATAACAAAATCGAAAAAATACCGATCATTATATCGATAAGTTCCGAAAATATCGATAGCAAAATCAATAACATTATCGATAAAAATTTCGATAGCAAAATCGATAAAAACATCGGTAATAAAACCGACAAAGTATCGATTATTATACCGATAAACCCCGAAATATGTACTTACGGACACATACATACTTTTTGTCTCCTTCCCACGCTTCCAATGCGTGCACGTGTTTGCAAAATGATGACGAAGTGATTTTATATGGAAAATCATTTATGCCCATATATTTGAATAAAATAACCATATATAGAAGATATCAACTAATACTTCCCATATACCAAACGAAAGGAAAACTTTTGAACTTTTGATTAAAGAAAACAAAAACAAAATCATTCGAGCGGTTTTCGAGCATATTGGTAATGAAAAAAAATTTTCAAAATTTTTCAACAATTTTTTGCCTTAAAATCTCAGTATTTGTTGAATTTATATAAAATTTGTACACGATAATATTTCTACTGCTCCAAAGAACCTATGTCCCGAAAATGAAAGTTATATCTGCCAACTATAAGTTGCTAGAGCACTTTAAAGGCTCAAAATTGACCCCAAAATAAGGCAATGCTTACCGTTGTTTTTACGACAGAAACCGAATTGGTTACTTACAAGAATGAATCTGTAGATAGGTTTGGAATTTTGTCTTTGAAACGCCACACTTTTCTTTGAAATCGCTTCATCAGTTGTCGTGCAATAAGCGTTTTCGTGAAGCTCTAAAAATTACAACTACAACATTTCAGCATAGCCTCCATATCGTAAGGTAAGACGTATTCTACGTCAAAAGAAAACCATTTTGAAATATAAGTGTTTTTACTTTATAGAAAAAAATTTATGCAACCTCACATACGCGGTTTTGCATTTTGTTTATACGCGGTTTTGTACTTTAAACGACGATATGTATAAAATAAAACGCGAGACTTAAGTTTATGTTTTATTTCAAACTTTATTAGGCGGCACTATGTGCCTTTAGCTCGCGAGTGAGTTTAAGACTAACTTATTTCTAAGCTACCGCTTACAAACTAACCTAAGCCTGAGCCGGCCTACGTGACCAAAGATGCCTGGTCAGCAGAATGGGGATTGCGCCTGTTTCTCTCACCTGAGGTGTTTGGTTTATTAGTTGCGCGTGTTTCGCTCAACTAAGGTGTCTAATTTCCTTAGCTAAGACGGCGGATGCGCGTGCAGCGCAATTGCATTTTTGGTTGCAATATGATCCCAAAATATGCGAGCGTTTTGCCGGTGGAATTGTGTGGGAACGGAATCGCATGATAATTTGCTGATTGTGTGGAAATGGCTTTAACAAAGTATGGTATTAACTCCTCCCTCCGAAATTCCAATCGTCCCCGATTGGACTATTTTAAAAAAATGGAATGTCGTTAAGATTCCTGTGGCGAATATTTTGTATTTCCGGCATTTGTATGGACTGTGGTTTATGGATGATTATTTCGGAGCTTCTGCTCCTTTTGCATTTAAATATTGCAATTATGGCTATAATTATGGCCAATATCCCAATGTGTGTAATCATACTGGATTTTACCAAAAGGTTTAGGGAACTTATTTTTTTTATATTCCTAACATTTAGCTCCTTCATGAATTTAAGAGATAGAACCTCCTCAAACTCTGAGCGTGAATTCGAATGCTGGATTAGTGGAGGCAACGGTCTCAGGCTATGTGCTTCCAGAGCAGTAAAACTTAGGTTATTAATCTTTATGGTTTCGTTGAAATACCTTACAAGATATGACCCTTTTACGTGACTTGTTACATTTTTGTTGGTCAGATTTCCATTAAAATTATTTAACAAGATTAGCCCTGTTTTTATTTCATCGATATTATTGACATGGTCACTATTCGTCACAATGCAATCGAAAGGCTTACTTTTAATTAAATTTGTAATACAGTTCTCATTTTCCAAATCTTTGATTTGATCTTGCTTACATATCTTTACATTATTAATTTCTTTGCAATCTTTTAAAATTCCAAAATACTTTCCTCTACACTTTAACACATTTTCAAACTTCAGTTTCAAGATCCTTCCATCCCTACTTATTGGTTTCATTAGAATACAGTTACATATTTGGTCTTCCGTTTTTGGTATCTTTATTACATAAATTATTAAACTTTCATTCATAGCGATTTGAACGTCAGCAAAATTCAACGATTCCTCTAACGATCCAAATGTCATATTTTCTTTTATAAATATCTCGTTAATTTTCTGAGCTTCTTGGTTGGAAATTATAAAACTATTCATAATATTAGCCTTGGTAAGATGCATTGCTCTGTTAATATTCTCAATTTCTTCTTTTATTATATCAATCTTAAACTTATACTCGAGTATCAACGAGGTTAGAAGTTCGTTGCTATTTTGCATCGTTTTTAGTATGCTATTACTTACTTGCGTAATATTTTTAATTCTATCAAAAATGTTTCTATTGATTATTAGTTGCTGGTTGTTGTTTCCAACAACTTCCTCGAATTTACTATTGATAGCCATGAGGTCATCATGGTCAGGGTTTCCTGCGACCCATTTCAGGCCTGATCCTATAAAATTTATTGATCGTTTACTTCTATTTTTTGGTGCTATGTGTCTGATGGTAACATTAGTTACGTTTATTTCTTCTGCAATGAATGGGTGTAGAGGATGGGAAGGTGGAATATTTCTTATGAAGTGGCTATTTATGTCTTCCAGGATGCAGGAATATTCGGTTACGTTGATGTAATGGAGGATTCTGTAGATACCTGTTTGCCCCTTTCCGATGCCATTCTCGATGGTAACGATTTCTGCTTGAGAGTATTCGAGCACCTCGACTAAGCCATTGCACAGAAGAAGTTTGAGGGAAAGGAATAGTTTTAACTTACAATAATTCCTTCGGGATCTGCATCATTCCTTACTGGTTTTCTACAATGGAGATAAAGATGGGTGTAAAGATGACGGGCAAAGATGATGAGGGTAAAGATGATTGCTTTTATTTATTTATTTTATATTGTTACCAAAGTCACTTAGAGCTTAACTGTTTGTTACTATTTTTTGCTCTCTATTTTTTGTTGTAAAGATGATGGGCGTAAGATGATTGCTTTTATTTATTTAATTTAATTATTATTTTTTTCCCTTTTTTTTACCAAAGTCACTTAGAGCTTTACTGTTTATAATTGTTTATAACTTTTTTTGTGTTGCTATTTTTCGCTTTATATTTTTTGTTGTAAAGATGATGGGGGTAAAGATGATTGCTTTTATTTATTAATATAACTTTTTATTTTTTTCCTTTTTTTTACCAAAGTCACTTAGAGCTTAACTGTTTATAATTGTTTATAACTTTTTTTGTGTTGCTATTTTTCGCTTTATATTTTTTGTTGTAAAGATGATGGGGGTAAAGATGATTGCTTTTATTTATTAATATAACTTTTTATTTTTTTCCTTTTTTTTACCAAAGTCACTTAGAGCTTAACTGTTTATAATTGTTTATAACTTTTTTGTGTTACTATTTTTTGCTTTCTCTTTTTTTGTTGTAAAGATGATGGGGGTAAAGACGATTGCTTTATTTATTAATTTTATATCTCTTTAAAGTCACTGTATGTCTTAACTGTTTATAACTGTTTGCTTTATATTTTTTGACGATTTTCCTTAACTGCTAACTGTTTATAACTTTTTGCTTTATATTTTATGATTTCTTCTAATTGTTCGCTATTGGTAGGCTGGACTATACGGTCCGTCCTTTTTGCGAGGATAAAAATTTTTCTCGCTACTAAGGGGCCTGTTCCAATAGTATGTTTTCTTTATTATTATATTTTTTTCATTTGTCCGCGTCACTTTGTCGCGCGGTCCCTTACTTCGGGCGTCAAATAAAACGCGAGACTTAAGTTTATGTTTTATTTCAAACTTTATTAGGCGGCACTATGTGCCTTTAGCTCGCGAGTGAGTTTAAGACTAACTTATTTTTAAGCTACCGCTTACAAACTAACCTAAGCCTGAGCCGGCCTACGTGACCAAAGATGCCTGGTCAGCAGAATGGGGATTGCGCGTGTTTCTCTCACCTGAAGTGTTTGGTTTGTTAGTTGTTAGTCAACTAAGGTGTTTAGTTTCCTTTGCTAAGACGGCGGATGCGCGTGCAGCGCAATTGCATTTTTGGTTGCAATATGATCCCAAAATATGCGAGCGTTTTGCCGGTGGAATTGTGTTGGAACGGAATCGCATGATAATTTGCTGATTGTGTGGAAATGGCTTTAACAAAGTATGGTATTAATTTATATAAGAGCAAATATGTATATGTATGTGACGACCAGAGCTCGCAAACGACTGTTGACACATCCGAAGTTCTTCACGGACACAATGGGAAAAAATACTACGCTCAAGCAAATACAGCTGGTTTCGTTTTCCACTGACCACTTTGTAATTGTTATATTTTCGCCATCGCGCACGCGTATACATATACTACACAGCTGCACAAACACTACATAAATGTCCTTCAAGTCCTCATTTTAAGCACTGTATCTCTCCCTCACTCGCATAGCAAAGCAACTGCTGCTTGGGATGTCGCAAAAACATCGATGCATCGAAAATATCGATGTTTTGCTTCGATGCATCGAAATTTTTCCACGCGATGTATAAATAGTCCATGTATCGATACATCGATGTTTTTTCAAAACTGACATCTGTAGTACGTTTAACCGTCATTCCAGTGTTTAGTTGTACAAATAAATAATATAAGAAAAACTTTTTAATATACAACGCTTTTATAAATGGACTAAAAAGTAGAAAATAATATTTCTCAGTCCCATAGAATTTGTTTTGATAACTTTT
>NW_016160688.1:3756-11860 GCF_001687245.7 Rhagoletis zephyria | reverse complement strand
TCCATTTATAAAAGCGTTGTATATTAAAAAGTTTTTTTTATATTATTTATTTTCTACTTTTTAGTCCTGTCTGAATAAAATTTTGCAATAGATATTAAAATAATTCAACGATATTAATAGAAAGGTGCACACACATGCATTTACATATGTATGTACATACAAACGAGCACCAATTAATTTTATTTAAAGAAATGGCGTGTCGTCTATTTCCGCTGTAGCAAACGTAGTACATAGGGCGACATCTAGATGTCATCTACCTCGCCCTATTCACTACAGATGTCGCCCTATGCACAATGCTTTTTTATAGGAACTTTTCAAAGCAAAGGTTTTATGGTGTCGGACACACAACATTGAAAGTTTCTGGATCCACAACATTGAAAGTTTCTGGACACACAAAATTGCAAGTTGATAAAAGCGTTGTAAAAGGAGAAGTGACTTTGACCAAAAAATTGGGTTGGGTTTTGGTTTTCTAAATATTTATGAACCTCATATCGATTTGTATTTTTATTAAATGAATTTTTAGCAACTATTAGTAGAATGATTTTTGTCACAAAATTTAACAATGTTTTATTTTATAACATTATATCCAATCTTCTTGGTTTTTTTTTGACATAATGTCGATCACATTTTCGTTCGTTACTTCCACGTCTCGGTGCACGTTCAACAACGCTAGCCCGTTCAATCGATCTTCGCCTGTTTTGCTTCGTAGATAAGTTTTCAATCTGCGCAATTCCCAGAACGATGTTGTTGTAATTGATATTGACGTTGTTGTCGTATAGCTCTGTAACCTGTGATCGGTCTTTAAAAAAATTCTGTGTAGTAGAATTTGGAAAAAAATGTGGTAGATTTCAAAAAAATGTGGTACATCTCTGCGTTTGGATCAAACTTTGTACAAAAATTAAAAAAAATTCTGCAAGGTTTCACCTAAATGGCAAACTTTTTAATTAGACTCTAAAAAAATTTAATTTTAGTATAATAAAGTGCAAGATTGAAGCTGCTAAAAATTGTCTAATTGTACCAGTTTCTCTTATTTAAAGGCGCTGTAAACGGGAGTTTAACCGATTCCGAAAAATTAAACTCAATCCTTATCAAGGACTACGCCATCCCTTGGTGCCAAAATGCGTTTCTCATAATTCATACAACACGACGAAGCCAGCACACAGTGGTTTAAAATTGGAATTTAATGTTCGTAATTCACTGGAGCCGTCAGTTTTAAACCAATTGGATTATTTTTTTTTATGAAAGCTTATAAAACTAGTAAGAGACCAGTTGAGCACGAATTTTGAAAGTATAAAGAGAAAGTTGAAGAGAAAAAGTAGCAATTTTGAAGAATATCGATTATCCTTTTCCAGTTAATAAATGTTTCATAATAAAACCTAATTGAAAGCAATTGTAGGGTTCCTCCAAAATGAAGAATAATTTCACAAGAAAAATTTGAAATGTTATAAAAAAAATTCACCAAATTTTAAAAAAATTGTAGCTTTTGGAAAAATTTTGGGTATGCAGTTTTATAGAAAATTAAATTGTAGTAGTGGCCAAGAGGTTGCGTTGATTTTTAATTTTTTTTTTTTCGCTTACCCTTCGAGCACATCCGCATGCGAAATGGGAAATAAGTGCGTTTGTTTTATTATTAAAAATTAGCGGGAACTCTTAAACACTTGCACCTTGCTCTTTATTATAATACAATTTAATGGTCTATTAAACGGCATATCCCAATTTTTACTAAAAACCACAAAAAAATAATTAATTTTGGTGCAAATTTTGTATGACATTTCAAATTTTTATGTGACTTTTTCATTTTGGGAGAACCAAACAGTTGCTTTCAACTGGTTTTTATTATGTAACATTTATTAACTGGAAAGTAGAATACATTTTCTTCAAAATTGCTACTTTTTCTGCACTTTGCACTGAAAGATGTAAAATAAAAATTCACAAATCAGGCTCAACTAAAAACTTGCAAATTTTATAAGCTTTCTTTCAAAAAAAAAAACATTAACCAAATGAGTAAAAAATTAAGGCTCCAGTGAATTATGAACAGTAAATGCCAGTTTTGAAACTCAGCGTGCCCCTTCCCCTTTCTTTTGGGAATTTTACTCTAAGTATGTATTTTAATTTTTCTATCAGTATTAGCCAGGGACTGAAGATAACAGTTGTTGATGGAAACTGTCATGGAAAATTCACTATGAAGGAAACGTTCTACAACTAAGTGATACATACCAATCAATTTCTTTTTTCACCGAAACTCAAATTTGAAAATAAATTTTTATTTGAAATTATTTTTGATTTTTATATTATAAAGCCAAAATAGCAGTTATTTTTGATTTTTATATTATATATCTTAGATAACAGTTATTAAAGACTTTTATTTATAGAAGTCGTCAATAAAAATCAGTCAGTGACTTTTACTTTTAAAAGTCTTCAATATAAATCAGTCACCGACTTTTATTTTTTAAATAATTCGTATAAAAGTCACTAACATTTATTGCAGCTAAGAAGGTGTTGGGAAACAAAAGTTTACTACGACTTATACAAATGACTTTTATAAGTATGGTTAAAAAAATTAAAGTCACTGATTGATTTTTATCTATGACTTTTATAAATAACAGTCGTCAATAACTGTTATCTAAGACATATAATATAAAAATCAAAAATAACTGCTATTTGCAGATTATTTAGATAAAAATTAAAAATAACTGTTATTTTGGATTTATAAAATAAAAATCAGAAGTAACTGTTATTTAAGGAGTAATTAAATAAAAGTAAAAAAATAATTGTTAAAGAGCGGTTTTTATAATAAAAGTTGTAACTGTTACGGGCCCTGGTATTAGCAATGATTCGTGATTTATAGGTTGTACAAAGATTACCGATTAAATAGCAACCCTTAAGAGAGGTGCGAAACAAATTGGCAAAGGTTTTCATTATAATTTATAAGGTACATTTTTATTATTTTATATTCTCTGTTCAAAAATTTGCCTCTGAAAAATCCAGAGCTGATTTAAAGGACAGATTAAGGAATAAAGGACAAAATGCGTCCTTTATTTTGAAAAAATTATAAAGGACAGAGGGTTAAAATAAAGGAATGTCCTTTAAAATAAAGGACGGATGGTCACCGTAGGTAACATACATAAAAAAAACCATTCCGACGAATTGATAACCTCCTCCTTTTTTGGAAGTCGGTTAAAAAATAACGAAATGGCAAGTAACTCAAAGTCTGTAACTCCACATTTCACCATTTTCAACATTTTTGGTTTATCGCGTATAGTTTTTGAAGCAAATAATTTTAAGAACTTTTTAAGTATATATTGTATTCTACAAACAATTACGAATAATTTGACACCCATGCAAGAGGTGTACTTTCAGAATAAAACAACTTTTAAAGATAAAATATTCTGCGATCTTTAGCGTATTTTTTATTTCAAAAATATCTTAATTGAAGGCACATTTGGAAAATACGTCGAAACGATCAAAATATTTTTATAACTACTAGTCCTTATAACCTTGCATATATCTGTAAAATGCTTCAAAAAAATATCCTCTAGAAGTGTGTAATAATCCCGATTTAGTACTTTTAGTACTTCTTGTAGTCAGAATATTTCGAGTGTGGTATCAAATACAATTTTTTTCGACAAAGGTTCTGATAGCTGCTCTCACTTGATTGGAGCCTTTTAAATTCAATGGCGTCCCCAGTTTTGCCCGATTGTCTCCACTTTTGGAGATAGCGGTACTTGAAACTTTGCTTAAATTTTAACTATTTTATAAAAAACCCCTCAGTTTTGAAGATATTTCTTTTAAATTTTGCACACGCTTGTATTTTAATATTTCCTTCACTATCTCATAAAATCATCGAAATCGGTTCACTCTAACATCTAGCTCCCATAACACTGATTGTCCAGAGACGTTGTTTTGCGTTATAACTCCTCCAATTAAGCAGGTAAAAATTTAGTATAGGCTCACTTTAACATATAGCACGCATACAATTTATTATTCAGATATGAAATTAGAGTTATAGCGCAAAAATACATATCTGAGTAATCAGTTGTATTGGAGCTATAAGTTAAAGTGCACCCATTTCGATAATTTTAAGGAATAATTAAGGTAATATTAAAAAACCGTTATGTGCAAAATTTTAGTAAAATAACTTCAAAACTTAGGGAGTTATTTATAAAATAGTTAAAATTTAATCAAACTTTCAAATACCGTTATCTCGAAAACAGGAGCCAATCTGGTAAAACGGGGGATGCCATTGAATTTAGAACGTCCCAATTAAGTGAGTTCAACTTTCAAAATCTTTCCTTAAAATTTACAACTTGAACAACGTAATTTGTTTTCTCTTTCATGTTTATTCCTCGTCGAACTTTTGAAGCACTTGATGAAAATGAATTACACTTATATTAATCGATTCATTAAGAGAGTACGAATAAAATGATATATAAAACATAGGTGTGCTAACAAATTTAAAAATTAAAATTTTTTTTTGGAGAGTGTACCTATTTTTTAGATTTGCCCATAGGTTTCGTAGTTATTTCTCATTTATCCCGTTAAATTTTTGTAAATCCCGTATTTTGGGACAAATCATGCATTTGTCCCGTATGGCTGGAAAAAAAAATCTGGAAACACTAATGGAACTTTCCAGCGGAAGGTCCACCACGACAAAAAAAAATAAAAGTTTTATATCTAACGTATTTACGGGCCGATTTGCCTGCTTTTTAAAATATATACTGGCTATGTAAGTAGAATCATGTTTGCATAAACTGGTCTTCCTAGGTGGTGCCAAGGTCGAGATATTTTGAAAAACCGTATTTATGGTCCGATTTTGTTCGAATTTGGCGTATGTGGTTGAAACATAATAAATCATAGATTTCCAGCAAATTGACCCTGAATTGGCGCTGAAGTCAAAATATAAAGTATATTCGACATAAAATACATGCTTTATTTGTGTTAAAAATTCATTTAAAAGCAATATTAACAAAAATATAACGATGGAAATTTATGTCACGTGACGCCACGTCACGTCACGTTTCACACTTGGGGTTGTAAAAGAGAATTGAAACAATTTGCATTAATTCAAAAAACTCTAAAAACAACTAGAATTGCTCCAAATCATATTAAAATAAGTTTCATGAAAATAGCCATCCACAATTCGCAGAGTTTTGCGATTTTGTAAGAAAAGAAAAAATCAACTTCCATTTTTTGTCACGTAACGACACTCTCTTTAAATGCTTATATTTCAGGACCAAGCAGTTCGATTGATTTCATTTTTCGGTTAAATATAGAGCTAATTATGTGCTATACAATGGCCCAAAAAAGTTAAAGAAAACAAATGGTATTCCTTTTTTGTATCACATTGAAATCGTACGACTGTCACGTGCGCCACCATGGGAATGCCCATATCTCATAAAATTATAGTTTAAAAAACTAAAAACTCGCTACGTAACTTGAGAATGGAAATCGCTGCATGTTTTAGGCGCTTCATTATTACATAGTAACATCCAGTGCTGCCGCTGTCATTTCAATTGAAGTTTTTCACTTCACTTAAAAGCCTTCACTTCGTCACTCCATTTTACTTCGTTCTACTTCACTTTCCACAAATTAGATTTCTCTTTGATTAAATAAAAATTTCTTTGAAATATATGATTTATTTAACCAAAATCAACAATCTTTTGCTAAAATTCCTGTTAAGTAGTAAGCATGGCAAAGTAAATTTTCGCCAAAAGCTACTAAAAAAGACGCCTAATAAATCTCCGATCTGGCATAGGTTATTTGGAAAAAGTAATTTTGAATTTCATTCACATGTATAGGTGTAAAGTGCACATAAATGAATGGGTGGATAAAGTTTCATAATTATTATTAAATATTATTTAGTAAATATTTGATGAAAATAATAATTATATTTTAGTTTTCATACACCTTAAATTTTACAGCAAAAATGGAACATTTAAGTGAATCTGATGATGACGTTGTTGCTGTGTATCTGGGGATGATTTTTTTGCTGTAAATCGATAATCGATTATTAATATTTTTGTGTTAATATCATCAGTGAACTGTAATTTTGGGTTTTCTTTCCTCAACGTTTGAGACATTGTGATTTTAAAAATATTCCAGCTTTTAATTTGTACAGGAATACGACAAATTATAAATTAATAAAGGTTAAAGATTAGTTTTATTGTTATAAAAAAACAAGTAAGAGCAGCGCTGTCTTCGGCTATACCGAAGACTTCATACCTTTCATGAGCATCTGAAAATTTTACTTAAACAGATTACTGCATTTGATTAAATTTATATATTCACAGCAGGCATAGATAGAGGAGATACATATATAAAAAATCATATCTAAACAATCAGAGGTATGGAAGATATACCTTATATAGCACCAATCTAAGTGATTTTCACTACTGTGAGATCGGTACGCAAACCGGTAACACAATTTAATGGGTTTAGCTTCCTACATAAAGGAGATACATATATCGCAAAAACTGGTATCTGAACAATCAGTTGTATGGGGGCAATAAAAGGTTATAGTGACCCGATCTTTGTTATTTTCACTGTAAGTATTCTGTTAGTAATGATTGAAAACTGTGCGAATTTTGATGTTTCTAGCTGTATAAATGAAGAAGTTATGGCAAAAAATCTCATATCTGAACAATCAGTTGTATGGGGGCAATAAAAGGTTATAGTGACACGATCTTTGTTAATTTTAAACTTTCTGTTGATAATGAGTGAAAATAGGGCGAAATTTCATGTTTCGAGCTACATAGATGGAGTAGTTATAACAAAAAATCGCATATCTGAACAATCAGTTGTATGGAAGCTATATGTAAAAGTGACCTGATCTTTGTTGTTTTCACTGTATATTCTGGTGTTAATGGGTGAAAGTATTGCAAAATTTCATGTTCCTAGGTGCATAAATGGAGGAGTTATAGCGAAAATTCTCATAACTGAACAATCAGTTGTATGGGAGATATATGTTATAGTGACCCGATCTTTGTTATTTTCACTGTAAGTATTCTTTTGATAATAAATGACAACAGTGCAAAATTTCATTTGTCTAGCTACATAAATGGAGGAGTTATAACGAAAAATCGTATATCTGAACAATCTGTTGTATGAGAGCTATAGGTTATAGTGACCCGATCTTTGTTATTTTCACTGTAAGTATTCTTTTGATAATAAATGACAACAGTGCAAAATTTCATTTGTCTAGCTACATAAATGGAGGAGTTATAACGAAAAATCGTATATCTGAACAATCTGTTGTATGAGAGCTATAGGTTATAGTGACCCGATCTTTGTAATTTTTACTGTAAGTTTTCTGTTGATAATGGGTAGAAGTAATACAAAATTTAATGTTCCTAGCTGCATAAATGGAGAAGTTATAACAAAGAATCTCGAATCTGAACAATCGGTTGTATGGAGGCTATAGGTTATAGCGACCCGATCTTCGCCATTTTCACTGTAAGCATGTTTTTNAGTTATAACGAAAAATCTCATATCTGAACAATCAGTTGTATGGGAGCTATATGTTATAGTGGTCCGATTCTTCCGGTTCCGACAAATGATTAAAACATTATAAAAATACACCCACCTACCAAATTTTATCCGGATATCTCGAAAACTGAGAGACTAGATTGCATACAAACAGACGGACAGACAGACAGACAGACGGACAGACGGACATGGTTAAATCGACTCAGCTCGCCGTTCTGATCATTTAAGTTTACATTTTAATGGGTCTATCTCTTCTTATTCTGGTACTTACAAACATCGAACCAAAGTTATAATACCATTTCATGCTCATGAAAGGTATAAAAATAATCGGTTAACTCGGTTAACCAATCAGGTGATAAATAACCTAATCGAAAATCTCCACACCCCTAATCGTGCTCGAAAGTCGTCACTGCGATAATCACTTCACTTTTCCTTCCAAGTCACTCCGAAACACTTCATTTTCAATGGGTTTTCACTTCGTTCGAGAATTAGCAAACGGCAGCACTGGTCCCCAAACTAATAAAAGCATTGGTAAATAAATAATATAAAGAAAACTTTTTAATATACAACGCTTTTATAAATGGACTAAAAAGTAGAAAATAATATTTCTCAGTCCCAT
>NW_016160688.1:0-776 GCF_001687245.7 Rhagoletis zephyria | reverse complement strand
TTTGAAGCTTCGATGCCATCTTTCAATTATGCCGTTTGACTGCGGATGGTATGGTGAGGTCCGAAGGTGGGTTGCGCCAATTGCTTGCATTAACTCGGCGAATACTGCGGAATCGAATTGTCGGCCCTGGTCCGACGAAATACTTGCTGGAACACCAAATCTCGAAACCCAGTTGCATATAAACGCTTTCGCAACGGACTCGGCGGACATATCTGGCATTGGAGCTGCTTCTGGCCAGCGGGTGTATCTGTCGATCATCGTGAGGCAAAAACGTTGTCCTTCGCAAGGAGGAAAAGGGCCAACGATGTCGATGTTGACGTGAGAGAACCGTTCTTTTGGCGCTTCGTAATGAGCCAAGGAAGATTTGGTGTGTCGATGAATCTTAGATCGTTGGCACGCCTCGCAGTTCCGGACGAATATCGCTGAGTCCTTCCTTATGCCGGGCCACACAAATCTTTGCGTCATCAGGTTTGTAGTTACGCGGACGCCTGGGTGTGATAAGTTGTGTATCTTCGCAAGTAGCGCATCTCGGAATTCGTGTGGTACGTAGGGGCGAATGCTTGTGGTCGACGTGTCGCACACCAGCCGGGCGTTACTGTTGGGAATTGAAAAATGCTTTAGTACTAACGAACTACTATGCCTACCTGAATCGTTAAGCAATGTTAGCAGATGGGTGTCGGTTTTCTGCGCTGCTGCGATCTTTTCATAGTCAATAATCTCGTCGATTGATTGTATGCGTGACAGCAGGTCGGCGGCGGCGTTTTGATTACCAGGCG